>NC_048571.1:34477114-34507114 GCF_013265735.2 Oncorhynchus mykiss
AGAACCCTATTCCCTATATAGTGCACTACTTTAGACCAGGGCCCTATAGAACCCTATTCCCTATATAGTGCACTACTTTAGACCAGGGCCCTATAGAACCCTATTCCCTATATAGTGCACTACTTTAGACCAGGGCCCTATAGAACCCTAGTCCCTATATAGTGCATTACTTTAGACCAGGGCCCTTAGGGCTTTCTTTAGGGAATAGTGTGCAGTTTGGGAGCTTCTATGGCATAATAGGTCCTTTTGATGTGTATCTCGGAGGGCAGAATGTCTGCGGCTCTCGGAGGGCAGAATGTCTGTGTCTCTCGGAGGGCAGAATGTCTGTGTCTCTCGGAGGGCAGAATGTCTGCGGCTCTCGGAGGGCAGAATGTCTGCTGCTCTCGGAGGGCAGAATGTCTGTGTCTCTCGGAGGGCAGAATGTCTGTGTCTCTCGGAGGGCAGAATGTCTGCGGCTCTCAGAGGGCAGAATGTCTGCGGCTCTCGGAGGGCAGAATGTCTGTGGCTCTCGGAGGGCAGAATGTCTGCGGCTCTCGGAGGGCAGAATGTCTGCGGCTCTCGGAGGGCAGAATGTCTGCGGCTCTCGGAGGACAGAATGTCTGCGGCTCTCGGAGGGCAGAATGTCTGTGTCTCTCGGAGGGCAGAATGTCTGTGTCTCTCGGAGGGCAGAATGTCTGTGTCTCTCGGAGGGCAGAATGTCTGTGTCTCTCGGAGGGCAGAATGTCTGCTGCTCTGCTTCGTAAGGTTTCAGTCTGTGACTCTCAGCTTAATGAAATATGAACGGCATCCTGGAATTAGGCAGTAATGAAAGTGATGGTTCATTTAACATGATTACGTTACACTTCTAAATGCGACGGACTACGGCTCCTCTGGGATGTTGTCTGTCCTATAGGCCTGTATCTGGGATGTTGTCTGTCCTGTAGGCCTGTATCTGGGATGTTGTCTGTCCTACAGGCCTGTATCTGGGATGTTGTCTGTCCTGTAGGCCTGTATCTGGGATGTTGTCTGTCCTATAGGCCTGTATCTGGGATGTTGTCTGTCCTATAGGCCTGTATCTGGGATGTCGTCTGTCCTATAGGCCTGTTTCTTGGATGTTGTCTGTCCTATAGGCCTGTATCTGGGATGTTGTCTGTCCTGTAGGCCTGTATCTGGGATGTTGTCTGTCCTATAGGCCTGTATCTGGGATGTTGTCTGTCCTATAGGCCTGTATCTGGGATGTTGTCTGTCCTGTAGGCCTGTATCTGGGATGTTGTCTGTCCTACAGGCCTGTATCTGGGATGTTGTCTGTCCTGTAGGCCTGTATCTGGGATGTTGTCTGTCCTATAGGCCTGTATCTGGGATGTTGTCTGTCCTATAGGCCTGTATCTGGGATGTTGTCTGTCCTATAGGCCTGTATCTGGGATGTTGTCTGTCCTATAGGCCTGTATCTGGGATGTTGTCTGTCCTATAGGCCTGTATCTGGGATGTCGTCTGTCCTATAGGCCTGTATCTGGGATGTTGTCTGTCCTATAGGCCTGTATCTGGGATGTTGTCTGTCCTATAGGCCTGTATCTGGGATGTCGTCTGTCCTATAGGCCTGTATCTGGGATGTTGTCTGTCCTATAGGCCTGTATCTGGGATGTTGTCTGTCCTATAGGCCTGTATCTGGGATGTCGTCTGTCCTACAGGCCTGTATCTGGGATGTTGTCTGTCCTATAGGCCTGTATCTGGGATGTTGTCTGTCCTATAGGCCTGTATCTGGGATGTTGTCTGTCCTATAGGGCTGAATCTGGGATGTTGTCTGTCCTATAGGCCTGTATCTGGGATGTTGTCTGTCCTATAGGCCTGTATCTGGGATGTTGTCTGTCCTATAGGCCTGTATCTGGGATGTTGTCTGTCCTATAGGCCTGTATCTGGGATGTTGTCTGTCCTGTAGGCCTGTATCTGGGATGTTGTCTGTCCTGTAGGCCTGTATCTGGGATGTTGTCTGTCCTATAGGCCTGTATCTGGGATGTTGTCTGTCCTATAGGCCTGTATCTGGGATGTTGTCTGTCCTGTAGGCCTGTATCTGGGATGTTGTCTGTCCTGTAGGCCTGTATCTGGGATGTTGTCTGTCCTATAGGCCTGTATCTGGGATGTTGTCTGTCCTATAGGCCTGTATATGGGATGTTGTCTGTCCTGTAGGCCTGTATCTGGGATGTTGTCTGTCCTGTAGGCCTGTATCTGGGATGTTGTCTGTCCTATAGGCCTGTATCTGGGATGTTGTCTGTCCTATAGGCCTGTATCTGGGATGTTGTCTGTCCTATAGGCCTGTATCTGGGATGTTGTCTGTCCTATAGGCCTGTATCTGGGATGTTGTCTGTCCTGTAGGCCTGTATCTGGGATGTTGTCTGTCCTATAGGCCTGTATCTGGGATGTTGTCTGTCCTATAGGCCTGTATCTGGGATGTTGTCTGTCCTATAGGCCTGTATCTGGGATGTTGTCTGTCCTGTAGGCCTGTATCTGGGATGTTGTCTGTCCTGTAGGCCTGTATCTGGGATGTTGTCTGTCCTATAGGCCTGTATATGGGATGTTGTCTGTCCTGTAGGCCTGTGTCTGGGATGTTGTCTGTCCTGTAGGCCTGTATCTGGGATGTTGTCTGTCCTATAGGCCTGTATCTGGGATGTTGTCTGTCCTATAGGCCTGTATCTGGGATGTTGTCTGTCCTATAGGCCTGTATCTGGGATTTTGTCTGTCCTATAGGCCTGTATCTGGGATGTTGTCTGTCCTGTAGGCCTGTATCTGGGATGTTGTCTGTCCTGTAGGCCTGTATCTGGGATGTTGTATGTCCTGTAGGCCTGTATCTGGGATGTTGTCTGTCCTGTAGGCCTGTTTCTTGGATGTTGTCTGTCCTGTAGGCCTGTATCTGGGATGTTGTCTGTCCTATAGGCCTGTATCTGGGATGTTGTCTGTCCTATAGGCCTGTATCTGGGATGTTGTCTGTCCTGTAGGCCTGTTTCTTGGATGTTGTCTGTCCTATAGGCCTGTATCTGGGATGTTGTCTGTCCTATTGGCCTGTATCTGGGATGGTGTCTGTCCTATAGGCCTGTATCTGGGATGTTGTCTGTCCTATAGGCCTGTATCTGGGATGTTGTCTGTCCTATAAGCCTGTTTCTTGGATGTTGTCTGTCCTATAGGCCTGTTTCTTGGATGTTGTCTGTCCTATAGGCCTGTTTCTTGGATGTTGTCTGTCCTATAGGCCTGTATCTGGGATGTTGTCTGTCCTATAGGCCTGTATCTGGGATGTTGTCTGTCCTATAGGCCTGTATCTGGGATGTTGTCTGTCCTATAGGCCTGTATCTGGGATGTTGTCTGTCCTATAGGCCTGTATCTGGGATGTTGTCTGTCCTATAGGCCTGTATCTGGGATGTTGTCTGTCCTGTAGGCCTGTATCTGGGATGTTGTCTGTCCTATAGGCCTGTATCTGGGATGTTGTCTGTCCTATAGGCCTGTATCTGGGATGTTGTCTGTCCTATAGGCCTGTATCTGGGATGTTGTCTGTCCTATAGGCCTGTATCTGGGATGTTGTCTGTCCTATAGGCCTGTTTCTTGGATGTTGTCTGTCCTATAGGCCTGTATCCGGGATGTTGTCTGTCCTATAGGCCTGTATCTGGGATGTTGTCTGTCCTATAGGCCTGTATCTGGGATGTCGTCTGTCCTATAGGCCTGTATCTGGGATGTTGTCTGTCCTATAGGCCTGTATCTGGGATGTTGTCTGTCCTGTAGGCCTGTATCTGGGATGTTGTCTGTCCTATAGGCCTGTTTCTTGGATGTTGTCTGTCCTATAGGCCTGTATCTGGGATGTCGTCTGTCCTATAGGCCTGTATCTGGGATGTTGTCTGTCCTATAGGCCTGTATCTGGGATGTTGTCTGTCCTATAGGCCTGTATCTGGGATGTTGTCTGTCCTATAGGCCTGTATCTGGGATGTTGTCTGTCCTATAGGCCTGTTTCTTGGATGTTGTCTGTCCTATAGGCCTGTATCTGGGATGTCGTCTGTCCTATAGGCCTGTATCTGGGATGTTGTCTGTCCTATAGGCCTGTATCTGGGATGTTGTCTGTCCTATAGGCCTGTATCTGAGATGTTGTCTGTCCTATAGGCCTGTATCTGGGATGTTGTCTGTCCTATAGGCCTGTTTCTTGGATGTTGTCTGTCCTATAGGCCTGTATCTGGGATGTTGTCTGTCCTATAGGCCTGTATCTGGGATGTTGTCTGTCCTATAGGCCTGTATCTGGGATGTTGTCTGTCCTATAGGCCTGTATCTGGGATGTTGTCTGTCCTATAGGCCTGTATCTGGGATGTTGTCTGTCCTATAGGCCTGTATCTGGGATGTTGTCTGTCCTACAGGCCTGTATCTGGGATGTTGTCTGTCCTGTAGGCCTGTATCTGGGATGTTGTCTGTCCTGTAGGCCTGTATCTGGGATGTTGTCTGTCCTATAGGCCTGTATCTGGGATGTTGTCTGTCCTATAGGCCTGTATCTGGGATGTTGTCTGTCCTATAGGCCTGTATCTGGGATGTTGTCTGTCCTATAGGCCTGTATCTGGGATGTTGTCTGTCCTATAGGCCTGTTTCTTGGATGTTGTCTGTCCTATAGGCCTGTATCTGGGATGTTGTCTGTCCTGTAGGCCTGTATCTGGGATGTTGTCTGTCCTGTAGGCCTGTATCTGGGATGTTGTCTGTCCTATAGGCCTGTATCTGGGATGTTGTCTGTCCTATAGGCCTGTATCTGGGATGTTGTCTGTCCTGTAGGCCTGTATCTGGGATGTTGTCTGTCCTATAGGCCTGTATATGGGATGTTGTCTGTCCTATAGGCCTGTTTCTGGGATGTTGTCTGTCCTATAGGCCTGTTTCTGGGATGTTGTCTGTCCTATAGGCCTGTATCTGGGATGTTGTCTGTCCTATAGGCCTGTATCTGGGATGTTGTCTGTCCTATAGGCCTGTATCTGGGATGTTGTCTGTCCTGTAGGCCTGTATCTGGGATGTTGTCTGTCCTATAGGCCTGTATCTGGGATGTTGTCTGTCCTATAGGCCTGTATCTGGGATGTTGTCTGTCCTGTAGGCCTGTATCTGGGATGTTGTCTGTCCTGTAGGCCTGTATCTGGGATGTTGTCTGTCCTATAGGCCTGTATCTGGGATGTTGTCTGTCCTGTAGGCCTGTATCTGGGATGTTGTCTGTCCTATAGGCCTGTATCTGGGATGTTGTCTGTCCTATAGGCCTGTATCTGGGATGTTGTCTGTCCTATAGGCCTGTATCTGGGATGTTGTCTGTCCTATAGGCCTGTATCTGGGATGTTGTCTGTCCTATAGGCCTGTATCTGGGATGTTGTCTGTCCTATAGGCCTGTTTCTTGGATGTTGTCTGTCCTATAGGCCTGTATCTGGGATGTCGTCTGTCCTATAGGCCTGTATCTGGGATGTTGTCTGTCCTATAGGCCTGTATCTGGGATGTTGTCTGTCCTATAGGCCTGTATCTGGGATGTTGTCTGTCCTATAGGCCTGTATCTGGGATGTTGTCTGTCCTATAGGCCTGTTTCTTGGATGTTGTCTGTCCTATAGGCCTGTATCTGGGATGTTGTCTGTCCTATAGGCCTGTATCTGGGATGTTGTCTGTCCTGTAGGCCTGTATCTGGGATGTTGTCTGTCCTGTAGGCCTGTATCTGGGATGTTGTCTGTCCTGTAGGCCTGTATCTGGGATGTTGTCTGTCCTATAGGCCTGTATCTGGGATGTTGTCTGTCCTATAGGCCTGTATCTGGGATGTTGTCTGTCCTATAGGCCTGTATCTGGGATGTTGTCTGTCCTATAGGCCTGTATCTGGGATGTTGTCTGTCCTGTAGGCCTGTATCTGGGATGTTGTCTGTCCTATAGGCCTGTATCTGGGATGTTGTCTGTCCTATAGGCCTGTATCTGGGATGTTGTCTGTCCTATAGGCCTGTATCTGGGATGTTGTCTGTCCTGTAGGCCTGTATCTGGGATGTTGTCTGTCCTGTAGGCCTGTATCTGGGATGTTGTCTGTCCTATAGGCCTGTATATGGGATGTTGTCTGTCCTGTAGGCCTGTGTCTGGGATGTTGTCTGTCCTGTAGGCCTGTATCTGGGATGTTGTCTGTCCTATAGGCCTGTATCTGGGATGTTGTCTGTCCTATAGGCCTGTATCTGGGATGTTGTCTGTCCTATAGGCCTGTATCTGGGATGTTGTCTGTCCTATAGGCCTGTATCTGGGATGTTGTCTGTCCTATAGGCCTGTATCTGGGATGTTGTCTGTCCTGTAGGCCTGTATCTGGGATGTCGTCTGTCCTATAGGCCTGTATCTGGGATGTTGTCTGTCCTGTAGGCCTGTATCTGGGATGTTGTCTGTCCTATAGGCCTGTATCTGGGATGTTGTCTGTCCTATAGGCCTGTATATGGGATGTCGTCTGTCCTATAGGCCTGTTTCTGGGATGTTGTCTGTCCTATAGGCCTGTTTCTGGGATGTTGTCTGTCCTATAGGCCTGTATCTGGGATGTTGTCTGTCCTATAGGCCTGTATCTGGGATGTTGTCTGTCCTATAGGCCTGTATCTGGGATGTTGTCTGTCCTGTAGGCCTGTATCTGGGATGTTGTCTGTCCTATAGGCCTGTATCTGGGATGTTGTCTGTCCTGTAGGCCTGTATCTGGGATGTTGTCTGTCCTGTAGGCCTGTATCTGGGATGTTGTCTGTCCTGTAGGCCTGTATCTGGGATGTTGTCTGTCCTGTAGGCCTGTTTCTGGGATGTTGTCTGTCCTGTAGGCCTGTATCTGGGATGTTGTCTGTCCTATAGGGCTGTATCTGGGATGTTGTCTGTCCTATAGGGCTGTATCTGGGATGTTGTCTGTCCTATAGGCCTGTATCTGGGATGTTGTCTGTCCTATAGGCCTGTATCTGGGATGTTGTCTGTCCTATAGGGCTGTATCTGGGATGTTGTCTGTCCTATAGGGCTGTATCTGGGATGTTGTCTGTCCTATAGGCCTGTATCTGGGATGTTGTCTGTCCTATAGGGCTGTATCTGGGATGTTGTCTGTCCTATAGGCCTGTATCTGGGATGTTGTCTGTCCTATAGGGCTGTATCTGGGATGTTGTCTGTCCTATAGGCCTGTATCTGGGATGTTGTCTGTCCTATAGGCCTGTATCTGGGATGTTGTCTGTCCTATAGGCCTGTATCTGGGATGTTGTCTGTCCTATAGGCCTGTATCTGGGATGTTGTCTGTCCTATAGGCCTGTATCTGGGATGTTGTCTGTCCTATAGGCCTGTATCTGGGATGTTGTCTGTCCTATAGGCCTGTATCTGGGATGTCGTCTGTCCTATAGGCCTGTATCTGGGATGTTGTCTGTCCTATAGGCCTGTATCTGGGATGTTGTCTGTCCTATAGGCCTGTATCTGGGATGTTGTCTGTCCTGTAGGCCTGTATCCCAAATTGAACCCTTTTCCCTGTATAGACAAAAAAGCTTCTCAACAGTTTTTACCCCCAAGTCATAAGACTCCTGAACAGGTAATCAAATGGTTACCAGGACTATTTGCATTGTCCCCCCCCCCCCCCCCCCCCCCCCCCCCCCCCCCAACCCCTCTTCTATGCTGCTGCTACTCTCTGTTTATCTTATATGGATAGTCACTCTAACCATATCTACATGTACATACTACCTCAATAAGCCTGACTAGCAGGTGTCTGTATTTAGCCTCGCTACTGTATATAGCCTGTCTTTTTACTGTTGTTTTATTTCTTTACCTACACATACACACACACACACACACACACACACACACACAGTTAGCTGTGCTAAGCTAGCTGTGTGTTCAGTGGCAGAGGGAGATCACACTTTCGCTTGCTGTATTGTGCAGAACATACTGTATTTCACAAAGTACACAACTAGAGCTTCTCCCTCTCTCTTTCGCTCTCTCTCACCCCCTCTATCTCCCCCTCTACCCTCCTCTATCTCTCTCTCCCTGCCAGTTCCCATGATCCCTCCTCTCTCCCCCTCTCACCCCCTCTCTATCTCCCCCTCTACCCTCCTCTATCTCTCTCTCCCTACCAGTTCCCATGATCCCTCCTCTCTCCCCCTCTCACCCCCTCTCTATCTCCCCCTCTATCTATCTCTATCTCTATCTCTCTCTCCCTACCAGTTCCCATGATCCCTCCTCTCTCCCCCTCTCACCTCCTCTCTATCTATCTCTATCTCTCTCTCCCTACCAGTTCCCATGATCCCCCTGCTTGGTAATGGTGCCAGCTGCGACTAACAGATGTTTGCTCTGCTTGTAATGGTGTCTCATCCCCCATAAGGCCGAGCCGGGGACAGGTGCAGGGGAACAGAATGAATGTGAGTATGTTCCAAATGGTACCCTATTCCCTACGTAGTGCACTACTTTTGATGAGGGCCCATAAGGCTTGAGTCAAAAGTAGTGCACTACGTAGGGAATAGGGTTCCGTTTGGAAGACAGACAACGATTGCAAGCCCAAGAGCCAGGGAGCAGAGCTGCAATTGGAAAAATACTGACATGAAATATGCATGGAGATGTGTGGAGAAATATGTGGCCTACAGAGGACAGTAGACCAGGGTAAAGGTTAGAGGTCGTCTGGAGGTCAGTTGGTAGATGTAGACCACAGGGTAAAGGTTAGAGGTCGTCTGTAGGTCAGTTGGTAGATGTAGACTACAGGGTGAAGGTTAGAGGTCGTCTGTAGGTCAGTTGGTAGATGTAGACTACAGGGTGAAGGTTAGAGGTCGTCTGTAGGTCAGTTGGTAGATGTAGACTACAGGGTGAAGGTTAGAGGTCGTCTGTAGGTCAGTTGGTAGATATAGACTACAGGGTAAAGGTTTGAGGTCGTCTGTAGGTCAGTTGGTAGATATAGACTACAGGGTAAAGGTTAGAGGTCGTCTGTAGGTCAGTTGGTAGATATAGACTACAGGGTAAAGGTTAGAGGTCGTCTGTAGGTCAGTTGGTAGATATAGACTACAGGGTAAAGGTTTGAGGTCGTCTGTAGGTCAGTTGGTAGATATAGACTACAGGGTAAAGGTTAGAGGTCGTCTGTAGGTCAGTTGGTAGATGTAGACTACAGGGTAAAGGTTAGAGGTCGTCTGTAGGTCAGTTGGTAGATATAGACTACAGGGTAAAGGTTAGAGGTCGTCTGTAGGTCAGTTGGTAGATATAGACTACAGGGTAAAGGTTTGAGGTCGTCTGTAGGTCAGTTGGTAGATATAGACTACAGGGTAAAGGTTAGAGGTCGTCTGTAGGTCAGTTGGTAGATGTAGACTACAGGGTAAAGGTTAGAGGTCGTCTGTAGGTCAGTTGGTAGATATAGTCTACAGGGTAAAGGTTAGAGGTCGTCTGTAGGTCAGTTGGTAGATATAGACTACAGGGTAAAGGTTAGAGGTCGTCTGTAGGTCAACATATCAGACCATTTTGTGTACTACATGGCACCCTGTTCACGTTGGGCTCTGGTCAGAATGAATGTAATATGTAGGGAACATAATGCCATTAGGAACACAGCCATCTAACCCTCCCAGAGTTGGTGTGTCAGTCTCCTGTATCTACCAGTCCATATCTAACCCTCCCTGAGTTGGTGTGTCAGTCTCCTGTATCTACCAGTCCATATCTAACCCTCCCTGAGTTGGTATGTCAGTCTCCTGTATCTACCAGTCCACATCTAACCCTCCCTGAGTTGGTATGTCAGTCTAACCCTCCCTGAGTTGGTATGTCAGTCTCCTGTATCTACCAGTCCACATCTAACCCTCCCTGAGTTGGTATGTCAGTCTAACCCTCCCTGAGTTGGTATGTCAGTCTCCTGTATCTACCAGTCCATATCTAACCCTCCCTGAGTTGGTATGTCAGTCTAACCCTCCCTGAGTTGGTATGTCAGTCTAACCCTCCCTGAGTTGGTATGTAAGTCTAACCCTCCCTGAGTTGGTATGTCAGTCTCCTGTATCTACCAGTCCATATCGAACCCTCTCTGAGTTGGTATGTCAGTCTCCTGTATCTACCAGTCCATATCTAACCCTCCCTGAGTTGATATGTCAGTCTCCTGTATCTACCAGTCCATATCTAACCCTCCTAGAGTTGGTATGTCAGTCTAACCCCCCTAGAGCTGGTATGTCAGTCTCCTGTATCTACCAGTCCATATCTAACCCTCCCTGAGTTGGTATGTCAGTATCCTGTATCTACCAGTCCATATCTAACCCTCCCTGAGTTGGTATGTCAGTCTCCTGTATCTACCAGTCCATATCTAACCCTCCTAGAGTTGGTATGTCAGTCTATTGTATCTACCAGTCCATATCTAACCCTCCCTGAGTTGGTATGTCAGTCTCCTGTATCTACCAGTCCATATCTAACCCTCCTAGAGTTGGTATGTCAGTCTAACCCCCTAGAGCTGGTATGTCAGTCTCCTGTATCTACCAGTCCATATCTAACCCTCCCTGAGTTGGTATGTCAGTCTCCTGTATCTACCAGTCCATATCTAACCCTCCCTGAGTTGGTATGTCAGTCTCCTGTATCTACCAGTCCATATCTAACCCAACTAGAGTTGGTATGTCAGTCTAACCCTCTCTGAGTTGGTATGTCAGTCTCCTGTATCTACCAGTCCATATCTAATCCACCTAGAGTTGGTATGTCAGTCTCCTGTATCTACCAGTCCATATCTAACCCTCCTAGAGTTGGTATGTTAGTCTCCTGTATCTACCAGTCCACATCTAACCCTCCTAGAGTTGGTATGTCAGTCTCCTGTATCTACCAGTCCATATCTAACCCTCTCTGAGTTGGTATGTCAGTCTACTGTATCTACCAGTCCATATCTAACCCACCTAGAGTTGGTATGTCAGTCTCCTGTATCTACCAGTCCATATCTAACCCTCCTAGAGTTGGTATGTCAGTCTAACCCTCCCTGAGTTGGTATGTCAGTCTAACCCTCCTAGAGTTGGTATGGCAGTCTAACCCTCCTAGAGTTGGTATGTCAGTCTCCTGTATCTACCAGTCCATATCTAACCCTCCCTGAGTTGGTATGTCAGTCTATTGTATCTACCAGTCCATATCTAACCCTCCCTGAGTTGGTATGTCAGTCTCCTGTATATACCAGTCCATATCTAACCCTCCCTGAGTTGCTATGTCAGTCTCTTGTATCTACCAGTCCATATCTAACCCTCCCTGAGTTGGTATGTCAGTCTCCTGTAACTACCAGTCCATATCAACCCTCCTAGAGTTGGTATGGCAGTCTAACCCTCCTAGAGTTGGTGAGTCAGTCTCCTGTATCTACCAGTCCATATCTAACTCTCCCTGAGTTGGTATGTCAGTCTCCTGTATCTACCAGTCCATATCTAACCCTCCCTGAGTTGGTATGTCAGTCTCCTGTATATACCAGTCCATATCTAACCCTCCCTGAGTTGGTATGTCAGTCTCTTGTATCTACCAGTCCATATCTAACCCTCCCTGAGTTGGTATGTCAGTCTCCTGTATCTACCAGTCCATATCTAACCCTCCTAGAGTTGGTATGTCAGTCTCCTGTATCTACCAGTCCATATCAACCCTCCTAGAGTTGGTATGTCAGTCTCCTGTATCTACCAGTCCATATCTAACCCTCCCTGAGTTGGTATGTCAGTCTAACCCTCCCTGAGTTGGTATGTCAGTCTAACCCTCCCTGAGTTGGTATGTAAGTCTAACCCTCCCTGAGTTGGTATGTCAGTCTCCTGTATCTACCAGTCCATATCTAACCCTCCTAGAGTTGGTATGTCAGTCTCCTGTATCTACCAGTCCATATCTAACCCTCACTGAGTTGATATGTCAGTCTCCTGTATCTACCAGTCCATATCTAACCCTCCTAGAGTTGGTATGTCAGTCTATTGTATCTACCAGTCCATATCTAACCCTCCCTGAGTTGGTATGTCAGTGTAACCCCCCTAGAGCTGGTATGTCAGTCTCCTGTATCTACCAGTCCATATCTAACCCTCCCTGAGTTGGTATGTCAGTATCCTGTATCTACCAGTCCATATCTAACCCTCCCTGAGTTGGTATGTCAGTCTCCTGTATCTACCAGTCCATATCTAACCCTCCTAGAGTTGGTATGTCAGTCTATTGTATCTACCAGTCCATATCTAACCCTCCCTGAGTTGGTATGTCAGTCTCCTGTATCTACCAGTCCATATCTAACCCTCCTAGAGTTGGTATGTCAGTCTAACCCCCCTAGAGCTGGTATGTCAGTCTCCTGTATCTACCAGTCCATATCTAACCCTCCCTGAGTTGGTATGTCAGTCTCCTGTATCTACCAGTCCATATCTAACCCTCCCTGAGTTGGTATGTCAGTCTCCTGTATCTACCAGTCAACATCTAACCCTCCTAGAGTTGGTATGTCAGTGTCCTGTATCTACCAGTCCATATCTAACCCTCCCTGAGTTGGTATGTCAGTCTCCTGTATCTACCAGTCCATATCTAACCCAACTAGAGTTGGTATGTCAGTCTAACCCTCTCTGAGTTGGTATGTCAGTCTCCTGTATCTACCAGTCCATATCTAACCCTCCTAGAGTTGGTATGTCAGTCTCCTGTATCTACCAGTCCATATCTAACCCTCCTAGAGTTGGTATGTTAGTCTCCTGTATCTACCAGTCCACATCTAACCCTCCTAGAGTTGGTATGTCAGTCTCCTGTATCTACCAGTCCATATCTAACCCTCTCTGAGTTGGTATGTCAGTCTACTGTATCTACCAGTCCATATCTAACCCACCTAGAGTTGGTATGTCAGTCTCCTGTATCTACCAGTCCATATCTAACCCTCCTAGAGTTGGTATGTCAGTCTAACCCTCCCTGAGTTGGTATGTCAGTCTAACCCTCCTAGAGTTGGTATGGCAGTCTAACCCTCCTAGAGTTGGTATGTCAGTCTCCTGTATCTACCAGTCCATATCTAACCCTCCCTGAGTTGGTATGTCAGTCTCCTGTATCTACCAGTCCATATCTAACCCTCCCTGAGTTGGTATGTCAGTCTCCTGTATATACCAGTCCATATCTAACCCTCCCTGAGTTGGTATGTCAGTCTCTTGTATCTACCAGTCCATATCTAACCCTCCCTGAGTTGGTATGTCAGTCTCCTGTATCTACCAGTCCATATCTAACCCTCCCTGAGTTGGTATGTCAGTCTCCTGTATCTACCAGTCCATATCAACCCTCCTAGAGTTGGTATGGCAGTCTAACCCTCCTAGAGTTGGTGAGTCAGTCTCCTGTATCTACCAGTCCATATCTAACTCTCCCTGAGTTGGTATGTCAGTCTCCTGTATCTACCAGTCCATATCTAACCCTCCCTGAGTTGGTATGTCAGTCTCCTGTATATACCAGTCCATATCTAACCCTCCCTGAGTTGGTATGTCAGTCTCTTGTATCTACCAGTCCATATCTAACCCTCCCTGAGTTGGTATGTCAGTCTCCTGTATCTACCAGTCCATATCTAACCCTCCTAGAGTTGGTATGTCAGTCTCCTGTATCTACCAGTCCATATCAACCCTCCTAGAGTTGGTATGTCAGTCTCCTGTATCTACCAGTCCATATCTAACCCTCCCTGAGTTGGTATATCAGTCTCCTGTGTGTTCCAGACCCCAGACTTATTTACGCATAAATGTTTGTTATTGTTGTTTACTGTCTGTCTGGACCACCTGCTGTCCATGTGTCAGTCTCCTCCTCTCTCACCAGACCAGCTCTACCACACTGCTGTACCGAAGGTGTGTGTGTGTGTGTGTGTGTGTGTGTGTGTGTGTGTGTGTGTGTGTGTGTGTGTGTGTATGTGTGTGTGTGCGTGCGTGCGTGTGTGTGTGTGTGTGTGCGACCACCTGTCAGGGCCAGGCTGAAGGTGTGACAGGTAGAGGTGACTCCTGCTATGCTTCTATCTGCTGGGAAACACTACAGAAGACTGCAGGAGAAGGAAGGGTCAGACACACACACACACACACACACACACACACACACACACACACACACACACACACACACACACACACACATCTAAACACATACACACCTAGACTCACATACACACCCCTTCAGCCAAGGACACATACAACATTTCACCCACAGAACAACCATTTAACATGTTATTGAGTAAAAGACCTGTCCTATCCCAGGTCCCCAGAACAACAGACAAAGACCTGTCCTGTCCCAGGTCCCCAGAACAACAGACAAAGACCTGTCCTGTTCCAGGTCCCCAGAACAACAGACAAAGACCTGTCCTGTCCCAGGTCCCCAGACCAACAGACAAAGACCTGTCCTGTCCCAGGTCCCCAGACCAACAAAGACCTGTCCTGTCCCAGGTCCCCAGAACAACAGACAAAGACCTGTCCTGTTCCAGGTCCCCAGAACAACAGACAAAGACCTGTCCTGTCCCAGGTCCCCAGACCAACAGACAAAGACCTGTCCTGTCCCAGGTCCCCAGACCAACAAAGACCTGTCCTGTCCCAGGTCCCCAGAACAACAGACAAAGACCTGTCCTGTCCCAGGTCCCCAGAACAACAGACAAAGACCTGTCCTGTCCCAGAACAACAGACAAAGACCTGTCCTGTCCCAGGTCCCCAGAACAACAGACAAAGACCTGTCCTGTCCCAGAACAACAGACAAAGACCTGTCCTGTCCCAGAACAACAGACAAAGACCTGTCCTATCCCAGGTCCCCAGAACAACAGACAAAGACCTGTCCTGTCCCAGGTCCCCAGAACAACAGACAAAGACCTGTCCTGTCCCAGGTCCCCAGAACAACAGACAAAGACCTGTCCTGTCCCAGGTCCCCAGAACAACAGACAAAGACCTGTCCTGTCCCAGGTCCCCAGAACAACAGACAAAGACCTGTCCTGTCCCAGGTCCCCAGAACAACAGACAAAGACCTGTCCTGTCCCAGGTCCCCAGACCAACAGACAAAGACCTGTCCTGTCCCAGGTCCCCAGAACAACAGACAAAGACCTGTCCTGTCCCAGGTCCCCAGAACAACAGACAAAGACCTGTCCTGTCCCAGGTCCCCAGAACAACAGACAAAGACCTGTCCTATCCCAGGTCCCCAGAACAACAGACAAAGACCTGTCCTATCCCAGGTCCCCAGAACAACAGACAAAGACCTGTCCTGTCCCAGGTCCCCAGAACAACAGACAAAGACCTGTCCTGTCCCAGGTCCCCAGAACAACAGACAAAGACCTGTCCTATCCCAGGTCCCCAGAACAACAGACAAAGACCTGTCCTATCCCAGGTCCCCAGAACAACAGACAAAGACCTGTCCTGTCCCAGAACAACAGACAAAGACCTGTCCTGTCCCAGGTCCCCAGAACAACAGACAAAGACCTGTCCTGTCCCAGAACAACAGACAAAGACCTGTCCTGTCCCAGGTCCCCAGAACAACAGACCTGTCCTGTCCCAGGTCCCCAGACCAACAGACAAAGACCTGTCCTATCCCAGGTCCCCAGAACAACAGACAAAGACCTGTCCTGTCCCAGGTCCCCAGAACAACAGACCTGTCCTGTCCCAGGTCCCCAGACCAACAGACAAAGACCTGTCCTGTCCCAGGTCCCCAGAACAACAGACAAAGACCTGTCCTGTCCCAGGTCCCCAGAACAACAGACAAAGACCTGTCCTGTCCCAGGTCCCCAGAACAACAGACAAAGACCTGTCCTATCCCAGGTCCCCAGAACAACAGACAGAGACCTGTCCTATCCCAGGTCCCCAGAACAACAGACAAAGACCTGTCCTGTCCCAGGTCCCCAGAACAACAGACAAAGACCTGTCCTGTTCCAGGTCCCCAGAACAACAGACAAAGACCTGTCCTGTCCCAGGTCCCCAGAACAACAGACAAAGACCTGTCCTGTCCCAGGTCCCCAGAACAACAGACAAAGACCTGTCCTGTCCCAGGTCCCCAGAACAACAGACAAAGACCTGTCCTGTCCCAGGTCCCCAGAACAACAGACAAAGACCTGTCCTGTTCCAGGTCCCCAGAACAACAGACAAAGACCTGTCCTGTCCCAGGTCCCCAGAACAACAGACAAAGACCTGTCCTGTCCCAGGTCCCCAGAACAACAGACAAAGACCTGTCCTGTCCCAGAACAACAGACAAAGACCTGTCCTGTCCCAGGTCCCCAGAACAACAGACCTGTCCTGTCCCAGGTCCCCAGACCAACAGACAAAGACCTGTCCTATCCCAGGTCCCCAGAACAACAGACAAAGACCTGTCCTGTCCCAGGTCCCCAGAACAACAGACCTGTCCTGTCCCAGGTCCCCAGAACAACAGACAAAGACCTGTCCTGTCCCAGGTCCCCAGAACAACAGACAAAGACCTGTCCTGCCCCAGGTCCCCAGAACAGCAGAGAGTTAGAGGCGACCAGGTTACCTAACGGGTTCAGAGTGTTGGTCTAGTAACCTAAAGTTTTGCTCGTTCTAATCCTCGAGCCGACAAGGAGAGAAATCTGTCGATGTTCCCATGAGAAATGCACTTAACCCTGATTGATTGTTCCTGTTAAGTCGCTCTAGATAACAACATCTGCTACATGACTACAATGTACCCACGTACATATAGAGTTGGAGAGAAAGAGACAAACATTTTGGCCACAGAAAAGTTATTGGGTTTTTTCTCATTCAAAATGTCCACATGATAAAACAATATATATCTGTCTTGTCATATTTATGCTGCAAAAGTTTAAGAGTCGCAGGGCTAGGGTCAGTCTGTTGTATCTGGAGTACTTCTCCTGTCTTATCCGGTGTCCTGTGTGAATTTAAGTATGCTCCCTCTATTTCTTACTCCCACCCTCTCCCTCCCCTCCCGGAGGACCTGAGCCCTGTGACTTTGCCTCAGGACTACCTGGCCTGATGACTCCTCTCTGTCCCCAGTCCACCTGGTCATGCTGTGGCTCCAGTTTCAACTGTTCTGCCTGCGGCTATGGAACCCTGACCTGTTCACAGGACGTGCTACCTTGTCCCAGACCTGCTGTTTTCGACTCTCTCTCTCTCTACCAGACCTGCTGTTTTCAACTCTCTCTCTACCGCACCTGCTGTCTCGACCTCTGAATGATCGGCTATAAAAAGCCAACTGACATTTACTCCTGAGGTGCTGACTTGCTGCACCCTCGACAACCACTGTGATTATTATTATTTGACCCTGATGGTCATCTATGAACATTTGAACATCTTGGCCATTTTCTGTTATAATCTCCACATGGCACAGTCAGAAGACGACTGGCCACCCCTCATAGCCTGGTTCCTCTCTACCCAGTACAGCCAGAAGAGGACTGGCCAATCCTCATAGCCTGGTTCCTCTCTACCCGGTACAGCCAGAAGAGGACTGGTCACCCCTCATAGCCTGGTTCCTCTCTACCCGGTACAGCCAGATGAGGACTGGCCACCCCTCATAGCCTGGTTCCTCTCTACCCAGTACAGTCAGAAGAGGACTGGCCACCCCTCAGAGCCTGGTTCCTCTCTACCCGGTACAGCCAGAAGAGGACTGGCCACCCCTCATAGCCTGGTTCCTCTCTACCCGGTACAGCCAGAAGAGGACTGGCCACCCCTCAGAGCCTGGTTCCTCTCTACCCGGTACAGCCAGATGAGGACTGGCCACCCCTCATAGCCTGGTTCCTCTCTACCCAGTACAGCCAGAAGAGGACTGGCCACCCCTCATAGCCTGGTTCCTCTCTACCCAGTACAGCCAGTAGAGGACTGGCCACCCCTCATAGCCTGGTTCCTCTCTACCCAGTACAGCCAGAAGAGGACAGTCCACCCCTCATAGCCTGGTTCCTCTCTACCCAGTACAGTCAGAAGAGGACTGGCCACCCCTCATAGCCTGGTTCCTCTCTACCCAGTACAGTCAGAAGAGGACTGGCCACCCCTCAGAACCTGGTTCCTCTCTACCCAGTACAGTCAGAAGAGGACTGGTCACCCATCATAGCCTGGTTCCTCTCTACCCAGTACAGCCAGTAGAGGACTGGTCACCCCTCATAGCCTGGTTCCTCTCTACCCAGTACAGCCAGTAGAGGACTGGCCACCCCTCATAGCCTGGTTCCTCTCTACTCAGTACAGCCAGTAGAGGACTGGTCACCCCTCATAGCCTGGTTCCTCTCTACCCAGTACAGCCAGTAGAGGACTGGTCACCCCTCATAGCCTGGTTCCTCTCTACCCAGTACAGCCAGAAGAGGACTGGCCACCCCTCATAGCCTGGTTCCTCTCTAGGTTTCTTCCTAAGTTTTGGCCTTTCTAGGGAGTTTTTCCTAGCCACCGTGCTTCTACACCTGCATTGCTTGCTGTTTGGGGTTTTAGGCTGGGTTTCTGTACAGCACTTTGAGACATCAGCTGATGTAAGACATTTTGAAGTTTGATTTATTGTCCTCGTATCAAGAGGTTTAAACATGGAGTTGATGCTCTTATTGTATTGCTGTATGTATTACATGTAAATTGGTCCAAAACGGTTGAATAATGTCTCCAGCGATCATGAGGACAGTTTCTGAGACGATGATGATGATGAAACAGGCTGATAAACAAACAATTTAATTTATGCATTGAAAAACAAATAAAGCATGTTTTTTTTTTTTAAATAAACAGTTTCCATGGCACAACGACGAAAGCATCACTTTCTCTGCGTAATTCAATTTGCGCTTAATGGAAAGTGGTTCTGTTCCTTTGTGTGTGGTGACTCTACCCCTGGATGTTGACACATACCAGCAATTTACATCTGTCCGGATAAATGCTTGGTGACTCCCTGTCGCTTCACCACGCAGGCAACAACCCGAAGCGTTTAGCGTTCAAATCAACTACGACAGTGACAGGGCGTTTTTATCAAAAATAAAAAATACAACATTTTATTGTCAGATGACAACGTGATATTCATGTTCCGCAAATGAAACACAGCATGGAAAATGTCAACCTTCCGAAGAGCATAATTTGAAAGTAGCTGATTTTTAGGTTGTTTTTTTTTTCTAGCCGAGGAAAATGTTGTCGTATGTCTCTGACATACGTTTCCGGTGAAGTATTTGGCATTCAGGGAGCAGACCGGGGGGGAATAATCAGGTTGTCGTAGTAACGCTGTCATAGTGACTAGACAGCGCGAGACAATATATCAAATCAGATCGAACTTTATTTGTCACATGGGTCGAATACAACAGGTGTAGTAGAACCTTACCGTGAAATGCTTCCTTTACAAGACCCTTAACTCCCACAATGCAGTTCAAAAAAATAGAGTTAAGAAAATGTTTACTTAAATAAATAAAAAATAATCTAATCAATCAAAAAGTAACACAAGAAATGTACATAACCATAACGAGACTAGAAATATCACTTATGGAATAGAAGACAGGGACACAGAGACAGATATTGAATAGACATCACTAGTAATATCACCTATGGAATAGGAGACAGGGACATAGAGACAGATATTGAATAGACATCACTAGTAATATCACCTATGGAATAGGAGACAGGGACATAGAGACAGATATTGAATAGACATCACTACACCTACGGAATAGGAGACAGAGACATAGAGACAGATATTGAATAGACATCACTACACTTATGGAATAGGAGACAGGGACATAGAGACAGATATTGAATAGACATCACTACACTTATGGAATAGAAGACAGGGACATAGAGACAGATATTGAATAGACATCACTAGTAATATCACCTATGGAATAGGAGACAGGGACATAGAGACAGATATTGAATAGACATCACTACACCTATGGAATAGGAGACAGGGACATAGAGACAGATATTGAATAGACATCACTACACTTATGGAATAGGAGACAGAGACATACAGACAGATATTGAATAGACATCACTACACTTATGGAATAGGAGACAGGGACATAGAGACAGATATTGAATAGACATCACTACACTTATGGAATAGGAGACAGGGACATAGAGACAGATATTGAATAGACATCACTACACCTACGGAATAGGAGACAGAGACATAGAGACAGATATTGAATAGACATCACTACACTTATGGAATAGGAGACAGGGACATAGAGACAGATATTGAATAGACATCACTACACCTACGGAATAGGAGACAGAGACATAGAGACAGATATTGAATAGACATCACTACACTTATGGAATAGGAGACAGGGACATAGAGACAGATATTGAATAGACATCACTACACCTACGGAATAGGAGACAGAGACATAGAGACAGATATTGAATAGACATCACTACACTTATGGAATAGGAGACAGGGACATAGAGACAGATATTGAATAGACATCACTACACTTATGGAATAGGAGACAGGGACATAGAGACAGATATTGAATAGACATCACTACACTTATGGAATAGGAGACAGGGACATAGAGACAGATATTGAATAGACATCACTAGTAACATCACTACACTTATGGAATAGGAGACAGAGACATACAGACAGATATTGAATAGACATCACTACACTTATGGAATAGGAGACAGGGACATAGAGACAGATATTGAATAGACATCACTACACTTATGGAATAGGAGACAGGGACATAGAGACAGATATTGAATAGACATCACTACACCTATGGAATAGGAGACAGAGACATAGAGACAGATATTGAACAGACATCACTAGTAATATCACCTATGGAATAGGAGACAGGGACATAGAGACAGATATTGAACAGACATCACTAGTAACATCACTATACTTATGGAATAGAAGACAGAGACAGATATTGTAAAGAGTCATTATAAGATGAATCATTGTTTCACTGTGTTTTGACTGTATCCTGGCAGGTGAGGAGAGACTTCCTGTAGACCCCGTGTGTATCCCAATTAGCACCCCTGTTCCCAACTACTTCTCACCAGGCTCCATAAAGTTCTGATCAAAAATAGTGCATCTGTATAGATCGTATTGTAGGATGCAATTTGGGACACACATTTCATTGACCCATTTATATAAAGAGATCGATCACAATCGTCACAATGGTTTTATGCTAATTAGATGTTAAAATATAGACAACTATTGGTTGAATACGAGCATATCCTGTAATATAATGTCTTAGACTTTTAGAGGTAGAATCCAATGCAACAACGAAAAGTAGGTAGATTCATTGGTAGAATGCCCGTTTGGAGCAGAATGCCTGTTTGGAGTAGAATGCCTGTTTGGAGTAGAATGCCTGTTTTCATTGGTAGAATGCCTGTTGTCTGGAGTGTGGCTCTCTGGCTACGCTGAGTAGCACTATCGCTCTACTTAACCTTGGGTCAACGTCTCATCCAACTGCTCTAGAGTGGAACCGCAACTTAGCTTTCAGAGAATCACAAGAGAGTGTATTTTAAATAGCCTGGATGATCCACGGGTCAAACACACGTTGGAGTTCGTATTTAGCGCACTACTTTTGACCAGAGCCCTATGGGGGAGCTGTGTTACAGACACCAAACTGACTGGCTAGCTGTGTTACAGACACCAAACTGACTGGCTAGCTGTGTTACAGACACCAAACTGACTGGCTAGCTGTGTTACAGACACCAAACTGACTGGCTAGCTGTGTTACAGACCCAGCTGACTGGCTAGCTGTGTTACAGACCCAACTGACTGGCTAGCTGTGTTACAGACCCAGCTGACTGGCTAGCTGTGTTACAGACCCAGCTGACTGGCTAGCTGTGTTACAGACCCAGCTGACTGGCTAGCTGTGTTACAGACCCAGCTGACTGGCTAGCTGTGTTACAGACCCAACCGACTGGCTAGCTGTGTTACAGACACCAAACTGGAACCAGGCTAGGAACCAGGCTATGAGGGGTGGCCAGTCCTCTTCTGGCTGTACCGGGTAGAGAGGAACCAGGCTATGAGGGGTGGCCAGTCCTCTTCTGACTGTACCGGGTAGAGAGGAACCAGGCTCTGAGGGGTGGCCAGTCCTCTTCTGACTGTACCGGGTAGAGAGGAACCAGGCTATGAGGGGTGGCCAGTCCTCTTCTGGCTGTACCAGGTAGAGAGGAACCAGGCTCTGAGCGGTGGCCAGTCCTCTTCTGGCTGTACCAGGTAGAGAGGAACCAGGCTCTGAGGGGTGGCCAGTCCTCTTCTGACTGTACCGGGTAGAGAGGAACCAGGCTCTGAGGGGTGGCCAGTCCTCTTCTGGCTGTACCGGATAGAGAGGAACCAGGCTCTGAGGGGTGGCCAGTCCTCTTCTGGCTATAGCAGGTAGAGAGGAACCAGGCTCTGAGGGGTGGCCAGTCCTCTTCTGGCTGTACCGGGTAGAGAGGAACCAGGCTCTGAGGGGTGGCCAGTCCTCCTCTGGCTGTACCAGGTAGAGAGGAACCAGGCTCTGAGTGGTGGCCAGTCCTCTTCTGACTGTACCGGGTAGAGAGGAACCAGGTTCTGAGGGGTGGCCAGTCCTCTTCTGGCTGTACCGGATAGAGAGGAACCAGGCTCTGAGGGGTGGCCAGTCCTCTTCTGGCTATAGCAGGTAGAGAGGAACCAGGCTATGAGGCGTGGCCAGTCCTCTTCTGGCTGTACCGGGTAGAGAGGAACCAGGCTCTGAGTGGTGGCCAGTCCTCTTCTGCCTGTCCCGGGTAGAGAGGAACCAGGCTCTGAGGGGTGGCCAGTCCTCTTCTGGCTGTACCGGGTAGAGAGGAACCAGGCTCTGAGGGGTGGCCAGTCCTTTTCTGGCTGTACCGGGTAGAGAGGAACCAGGCTCTGAGGGGTGGCCAGTCCTCTTCTGGTTGTACCAGGTAGAGAGGAACCAGGCTCTGAGGGGTGACCAGTCCTCTTCTGGTTGTACCAGGTAGAGAGGAACCAGGCTATGAGGGGTGGCCAGTCCTCATCCTGCTGTACCGGGTAGAGAGGAACCAGGCTATGAGGGGTGGCCAGTCCTCATCTGGCTGTACCGGGTAGAGAGGAACCAGGCTATGAGGGGTGGCCAGTCCTCTTCTGGCTGTACCAGGTAGAGAGGAACCAGGCTCTGAGGGGTGGCCAGTCCTCTTCTGGCTGTACCGGGTAGAGAGGATCCAGGCTCTGAGGGGTGGCCAGTCCTCTTCTGGCTGTACCAGGTAGAGAGGAACCAGGCTCTGAGTGGTGGCTAGTCCTCTTCTGACTGTACCGGGTAGAGAGGAACCAGGCTCTGAGGGGTGGCCAGTCCTCTTCTGGCTGTACCGGATAGAGAGGAACCAGGCTCTGAGGGGTGGCCAGTCCTCTTCTGGCTATAGCAGGTAGAGAGGAACCAGGCTCTGAGGGGTGGCCAGTCCTCTTCTGGCTGTACCGGGTAGAGAGGAACCAGGCTCTGAGGGGTGGCCAGTCCTCCTCTGGCTGTACCAGGTAGAGAGGAACCAGGCTCTGAGTGGTGGCCAGTCCTCTTCTGACTGTACCGGGTAGAGAGGAACCAGGTTCTGAGGGGTGGCCAGTCCTCTTCTGGCTGTACCGGATAGAGAGGAACCAGGCTCTGAGGGGTGGCCAGTCCTCTTTTGGCTATAGCAGGTAGAGAGGAACCAGGCTATGAGGGGTGGCCAGTCCTCTTCTGGTTGTACCAGGTAGAGAGGAACCAGGCTCTGAGGGGTGACCAGTCCTCTTCTGGTTGTACCAGGTAGAGAGGAACCAGGCTATGAGGGGTGGCCAGTCCTCTTCTGGCTGTCCCGGGTAGAGAGGATCCAGGCTCTGAGGGGTGGCCAGTCCTCTTCTGGCTGTACCGGGTAGAGAGGAACCAGGCTCTGAGCGGTGGCCAGTCCTCATCGTCTGACAAACATCTTTCAGTGCAGATGAGGAAGTGCGAATTCGACAGATTCGGTGGATTGAAACGTATCCAATTGCAAAGTTGGTCAGAGCATCAAACTATTAAAAATATCTCTGGATTCCGATTGGTCAGAGCATCAAACTATTAAAAATATCTCTGGAGTCCGATTGGTCAGAGCATCAAACTATTAAAAATGTCTCTAGTGTTTGATTGGTCAGAGCATCAAACTATTAAAAGCTATATCTGAACAGCTGACACTCTCACGAACATGTGACATGTTTTGCTCTATGATGCTACACAACAAGAGTTACAACAAGAGTAGAAGACCATAGTAAATCCCAGGTCATAGTGTCTATAATACTGTAAGGGGTTCTTCTACCTAGAAGACCATAGTAAATCCCAGGACATAGTGTCTATAATACTGTACGGGGTTCTACTACATAGTAGACCATAGTAAATCCCAGCTCATAGTGTCTATAATACTGTAAGGGGTTCTACTACATAGTAGACCATAGTAAATCCCAGCTCATAGTGTCTATAATACTGTAAGGGGTTCTTCTACCTATAAGACCATAGTAAATCCTAGCTCATAGTGTCTATAATACTGTAAGGGGTTCTTCTACCTATAAGACCATAGTAAATCCCAGCTCATAGTGTCTATAATGCTGTACGGGGTTCTTCTACCTATAAGACCATAGTAAATCCCAGCTCATAGTGTCTATAATACTGTAAGGGGTTCTTCTACCTATAAGACCATAGTAAATCCCAGCTCATAGTGTCTATAATACTGTAAGGGGTTCTTCTACCTAGAAGACCATAGTAAATCCCAGCTCATAGTGTCTATAATACTGTAAGGGGTTCTTCTACCTAGTAGACCATAGTAAATCCCAGGACATAGTGTCTATAATGCTGTAGTAAACTCACATAGCTGCTGTCACAAACTCCAAACTCCACACAGTAGTCACTGACTAGTTGGATATTCATCTCCCACTGACTAGTTGGATATTCATCTCCCACTGACTAGTTGGATATTCATCTCCCACTGACTAGTTGGATATTCATCTCCCACTGACTAGTTGGATATTCATCTCCCACTGACTAGTTGGATATTCATCTCCCACTGACTAGTTGGATATTCATCTCCTACTGACTAGTTGGATATTCACCTCCCACTGACTAGTTGGATATTCATCTCCCACTGACTAGTTGGATATTCATCTCCCACTGACTAGTTGGATATTCATCTCCCACTGACTAGTTGGATATTCATACCCCACTGACTAGTTGGATATTCACCTCCCACTGACTAGTTGGATATTCATCTCCCACTGACTAGTTGGATATTCATCTCCCACTGACTAGTTGGATATTCATCTCCCACTGACTAGTTGGATATTCACCTCCCACTGACTAGTTGGATATTCATCTCCCACTGACTAGTTGGATATTCATCTCCCACTGACTAGTTGGATATTCATCTCCCACTGACTAGTTGGATATTCATCTCCCACTGACTAGTTGGATATTCATCTCCCACTGACTAGTTGGATATTCATACCCCACTGACTAGTTGGATATTCACCTCCCACTGACTAGTTGGATATTCATCTCCCACTGACTAGTTGGATATTCATCTCCCACTGACTAGTTGGATATTCATCTCCCACTGACTAGTTGGATATTCATCTCCCCACTGACTAGTTGGATATTCATCTCCCACTGACTAGTTGGATATTCATCACTGACTAGTTGGACATTCATCTCCCACTGACTAGTTGGATATTCATCTCCACTGACTAGTTGGATATTCATCTCCACTGACTAGTTGGATATTCATCTCCACTGACTAGTTGGATATTCATCTCCACTGACTAGTTGGATATTCATCTCCACTGACTAGTTGGATATTCATCTCCACTGACTAGTTGGATATTCATCTCCCACTGACTAGTTGGATATTCATCTCCTACTGACTAGTTGGATATTCATCTCCCACTGACTAGTTGGATATTCATCTCCCACTGACTAGTTGGATATTCATCTCCTACTGACTAGTTGGATATTCATCTCCCACTGACTAGTTGGATATTCATCTCCCACTGACTAGTTGGATATTCATACCCCACTGACTAGTTGGATATTCATCACTGACTAGTTGGATATTCATCTCCACTGACTAGTTGGATATTCATCTCCCCACTGACTAGTTGGATATTCATCTCCCACTGACTAGTTGGATATTCATCTCCCACTGACTAGTTGGATATTCATACCCCACTGACTAGTTGGATATTCATACCCCACTGACTAGTTGGATATTCACCTCCCACTGACTAGTTGGATATTCATCTCCCACTGACTAGTTGGATATTCATCTCCTACTGACTAGTTGGATATTCATCTCCCACTGACTAGTTGGATATTCATCTCCTACTGACTAGTTGGATATTCATCTCCCACTGACTAGTTGGATATTCATCTCCCACTGACTAGTTGGATATTCATCTCCCACTGACTAGTTGGATATTCATCTCCCACTGACTAGTTGGATATTCATCTCCCACTGACTAGTTGGATATTCATCTCCACTGACTAGTTGGATATTCATCTCCCACTGACTAGTTGGATATTCATCTCCTACTGACTAGTTGGATATTCATCTCCCACTGACTAGTTGGATATTCATCTCCCACTGACTAGTTGGATATTCATCTCCCACTGACTAGTTGGATATTCATCACTGACTAGTTGGATATTCATCTCCCACTGACTAGTTGGATATTCATCACTGACTAGTTGGATATTCATCTCCCACTGACTAGTTGGATATTCATCTCCCACTGACTAGTTGGATATTCATCACTGACTAGTTGGATATTCATCTCCCACTGACTAGTTGGATATTCATCACTGACTAGTTGGATATTCATCTCCCACTGACTAGTTGGATATTCACCTCCCACTGACTAGTTGGATATTCACCTCCCACTGACTAGTTGGATATTCATCTCCCACTGACTAGTTGGATATTCATCTCCCACTGACTAGTTGGATATTCATCTCCACTGACTAGTTGGATATTCATCTCCCCACTGACTAGTTGGATATTCATCTCCCACTGACTAGTTGGATATTCATCTCCTACTGACTAGTTGGATATTCATCTCCCACTGACTAGTTGGATATTCATCTCCCACTGACTAGTTGGATATTCATCTCCCACTGACTAGTTGGATATTCATCTCCCACTGACTAGTTGGATATTCATCTCCTACTGACTAGTTGGATATTCATCTCCCACTGACTAGTTGGATATTCATCTCCTACTGACTAGTTGGATATTCATCTCCCACTGACTAGTTGGATATTCACCTCCCACTGACTAGTTGGATATTCACCTCCCACTGACTAGTTGGATATTCATCTCCCACTGACTAGTTGGATATTCATCTCCACTGACTAGTTGGATATTCATCTCCCCACTGACTAGTTGGATATTCATCTCCCACTGACTAGTTGGATATTCATCTCCTACTGACTAGTTGGATATTCATCTCCCACTGACTAGTTGGATATTCATCTCCCACTGACTAGTTGGATATTCATCTCCTACTGACTAGTTGGATATTCATCTCCCACTGACTAGTTGGATATTCATCACTGACTAGTTGGATATTCATCTCCCACTGACTAGTTGGATATTCATCTCCCCACTGACTAGTTGGATATTCATCTCCCACTGACTAGTTGGATATTCATCTCCCACTGACTAGTTGGATATTCATCTCCCACTGACTAGTTGGATATTCACCTCCCACTGACTAGTTGGATATTCACCTCCCACTGACTAGTTGGATATTCATCTCCCACTGACTAGTTGGATATTCACCTCCCACTGACTAGTTGGATATTCATCTCCCACTGACTAGTTGGATATTCATCTCCCACTGACTAGTTGGATATTCATCTCCTACTGACTAGTTGGATATTCATCTCCTACTGACTAGTTGGATATTCACCTCCCACTGACTAGTTGGATATTCATCTCCCACTGACTAGTTGGATATTCATCTCCTACTGACTAGTTGGATATTCATCTCCCACTGACTAGTTGGATATTCATCTCCCACTGACTAGTTGGATATTCATCTCCCACTGACTAGTTGGATATTCATCTCCCACTGACTAGTTGGATATTCATCTCCCACTGACTAGTTGGATATTCATCTCCACTGACTAGTTGGATATTCATCTCCCACTGACTAGTTGGATATTCACCTCCCACTGACTAGTTGGATATTCATCTCCCACTGACTAGTTGGATATTCATCTCCCACTGACTAGTTGGATATTCATCTCCCACTGACTAGTTGGATATTCATCACTGACTAGTTGGATATTCATCTCCCACTGACTAGTTGGATATTCATCTCCCACTGACTAGTTGGATATTCATCTCCCACTGACTAGTTGGATATTCATCTCCACTGACTAGTTGGATATTCACCTCCCACTGACTAGTTGGATATTCATCTCCCACTGACTAGTTGGATATTCATCTCCACTGACTAGTTGGATATTCATCTCCCACTGACTAGTTGGATATTCACCTCCCACTGACTAGTTGGATATTCATCTCCCACTGACTAGTTGGATATTCATCTCCCACTGACTAGTTGGATATTCACCTCCCACTGACTAGTTGGATATTCACCTCCCACTGACTAGTTGGATATTCATCTCCCACTGACTAGTTGGATATTCATCTCCCACTGACTAGTTGGATATTCATCACTGATCAAACCATTTATTTACTCACGGGATTCATATGTATACATTTTTAAATAAAATAATTTTCTGTCATTAAAAGTCATGAATGCAACTATTGTTCTACGTTCTACTTGTAGCTCTGGTTGTCCTGAAACTAATATGGTAATATGGTAAATCACTTCATTGTCAGGTTGAATTTCAGGGCTGAACATGCAGGTAAATTAATTTGTTTCTGGGGTCTAAGGGTTGATAGGGTTCATCTGTTTGGTATCTCTAATAGGACAGTGATCACTGAGATGATTAGCAAAGACACCACCACTGGACAGTACTAGTGGAGGCTATTGGTCAGAATCAGGCCAATCAGTGAGGAGTTTGCTGGGTTTGTTCCAGTGGGTTTTACAATCAGTTGGGTCATGTTGAAGTCAAGACGCATTTTCTTCAAATGTTCTGAGGCCTGGCTAAATCAATCTACATTCAAGTCGCCTCAAATGACAAATTCAGATGACAAAAGGTTTAAAAAAATAAATATATATATATATAAATTCCCAACAGAGCCCGCCAGTGAATCTCAGCAACAGATAAATGTTTATTTTGGCTTATGGCCACATCTGTAAATAAACATCTAACATTTTTGGCGGGGGATAGTGATATTTAGAGAACATGATGCCACAAGAGTTGAAATCTCAGCCATCTTACACACAAAACCCCACAATGGCAAAATGAAAACGTGTTTTTAGAAATCCGATATAGAGAAATATGAAGGAAGTAAAAGCTCTCCTGCTGAACCCTGCTGAGTCACCACTGCTTCTTCAGGTTAACGGAGGACATGCAGAGGTCACTAATAGAACATGGCGGAAGTATCTCTACCCGGACTTTCCCACAGTCCTTTGCAGCGTACTAATGGCACACTTTTCCATACAGGGAGAACTACTCCAGTCACCCTAGTCATAGAAGGTTCTCTCTATGTTGGAAGTTTACATACACCTTAGCCACAGACATTTAAACTCAGTTTTTCACAATTCCTGACATTTAATCCTAGTAAAAATTCCCTGTCTTAGATCAGTTAGGATCACCACTTTCTTTTAAGAATGTGAAATGTCAGAATAATAGTAGAGAGAATGACTTATTTCAGCTTTAATTTCTTTCATCACATCCCCAGTGGGTCAGAAGTTTACATAAACTCAATTAGTATTTGGTGGCATTGCCTTTAAATTGTTAAACTTGGGTCAAACGTTTCAGGTAGCCTTCCACAAGCCTCCCACAATAAGTTGGGTGAATTTCGGCCCATTCCTTCTGACAGAGCTGGTGTAACTGAGTCAGGATTGTGGGAATCCTTCACGCACACTATTTTTCAGTTCTGCCATCAAATATTCTATGGGATTGAGGTCAGGGCTTTGTGATGGCCACTCCAATACCTTGACTTTGTTGTCCTTAGGGCATTTTGCCACACCTCTGGATGTATGGTTGGGATCATTGTCCATTTGGAAGACCCCATTGCAACCAAGCTTTAACTTCTTGACTGATGTCTTGAGATTTTGCTTCAATATATCCACCCAATT
>NC_048571.1:34512114-34522114 GCF_013265735.2 Oncorhynchus mykiss
CTATAGTGATGTCCTGAGACCTAAAGTAGAGTCTATCTATCAGGACATAGAGAACTATAGTGATGTCCTGAGACCTAAAGTAGAGTCTATCTATCAGGACATAGATAACTATAGTGATGTCCTGAGGCCTAAAGTAGAGTCTATCTATCAGGACATAGAGAACTATAGTGATGTCCTGAGACCTAAAGTAGAGTCTATCTAGCAGGACATAGAGAACTATAGTGATGTCTTGAGACCTCAAGTCATGTCTATCTATCAGGACATAGAGAACTATAGAGATGTCCTGAGACCTAAAGTAGTGTCTATCTATCAGGACATAGAGAACTATAGTGATGTCCTGAGACCTAAAGTAGAGTCTATCTATCAGGACATAGAGAACTATAGTGATGTCCTGAGACCTAAAGTAGAGTCTATCTATCAGGACATAGAGAACTATAGTGACGTCCTGAGACCTAAAGTAGTGTCTATCTATCAGGACATAGAGAACTATAGTGATGTCCTGAGACCTAAAGTAGAGTCTATCTATCAGGACATAGAGAACTATAGTGATGTCCTGAGACCTAAAGTAGAGTCTATCTATCAGGACATAGAGAACTATAGTGACGTCCTGAGACCTAAAGTAGTGTCTATCTATCAGGACATAGAGAACTATAGTGATGTCCTGAGACCTAAAGTAGTGTCTATCTATCAGGACATAGAGAACTATAGAGATGTCCTGAGACCTAAAGTAGTGTCTATCTAGCAGGACATAGAGAACTATAGTGATGTCCTGAGACCTAAAGTAGTGTCTATCTATCAGGACATAGAGAACTATAGTGATGTCCTGAGACCTAAAGTAGTGTCTATCTAGCAGGACATAGAGAACTATAGTGATGTCCTGAGACCTAAAGTAGTGTCTATCTAGCAGGACATAGAGAACTATAGTGATGTCCTGAGACCTAAAGTAGAGTCTATCTATCAGGACATAGAGAACTATAGTGATGTCCTGAGACCTAAAGTAGTGTCTATCTAGCAGGACATAGAGAACTATAGTGATGTCCTGAGACCTAAAGTAGAGTCTATCTATCAGGACATAGAGAACTATAGTGATGTCCTGAGACCTAAAGTAGAGTCTATCTATCAGGACATAGATAACTATAGTGATGTCCTGAGGCCTAAAGTAGAGTCTATCTATCAGGACATAGAGAACTATAGTGATGTCCTGAGACCTAAAGTAGAGTCTATCTAGCAGGACATAGAGAACTATAGTGATGTCTTGAGACCTCAAGTCATGTCTATCTATCAGGACATAGAGAACTATAGAGATGTCCTGAGACCTAAAGTAGTGTCTATCTATCAGGACATAGAGAACTATAGTGATGTCCTGAGACCTAAAGTAGAGTCTATCTATCAGGACATAGAGAACTATAGTGATGTCCTGAGACCTAAAGTAGAGTCTATCTATCAGGACATAGAGAACTATAGTGACGTCCTGAGACCTAAAGTAGTGTCTATCTATCAGGACATAGAGAACTATAGTGATGTCCTGAGACCTAAAGTAGAGTCTATCTATCAGGACATAGAGAACTATAGTGATGTCCTGAGACCTAAAGTAGAGTCTATCTATCAGGACATAGAGAACTATAGTGACGTCCTGAGACCTAAAGTAGTGTCTATCTATCAGGACATAGAGAACTATAGTGATGTCCTGAGACCTAAAGTAGTGTCTATCTATCAGGACATAGAGAACTATAGAGATGTCCTGAGACCTAAAGTAGTGTCTATCTAGCAGGACATAGAGAACTATAGTGATGTCCTGAGACCTAAAGTAGTGTCTATCTATCAGGACATAGAGAACTATAGTGATGTCCTGAGACCTAAAGTAGTGTCTATCTAGCAGGACATAGAGAACTATAGTGATGTCCTGAGACCTAAAGTAGTGTCTATCTAGCAGGACATAGAGAACTATAGTGATGTCCTGAGACCTAAAGTAGAGTCTATCTATCAGGACATAGAGAACTATAGTGATGTCCTGAGACCTAAAGTAGTGTCTATCTAGCAGGACATAGAGAACTATAGTGACGTCCTGAGACCTAAAGTAGTGTCTATCTATCAGGACATAGAGAACTATAGTGATGTCCTGAGACCTAAAGTAGAGTCTATCTATCAGGACATATGAGAACTATAGTGACGTCCTGAGTCTAGGTTTAGGTTAGGGTTAGTTTTAGATTGGTTAAGGTTAGGGTTAGGGTTGGAGTGCTTTAGAAGACAGTAAGAGTCCTCAGGAAGGAGTATTCCACAGCTTTAGAAGACAGTAAGAGTCAGGAAGGAGTATTACACAGCTTTAGAAGACAGTAAGAGTCAGGAAGGAGTATTCCACAGATTTAGAAGACAGTAAGAGTCCTCAGGAAGGAGTATTCCACAGCTTTAGAAGACAGTAAGAGTCAGGAAGGAGTATAACACATATTTAGAAGACAGTAAGAGTCCTCAGGAAGGAGTATTACACAGCTTTAGAAGACAGTAAGAGTCCTCAGGAAGGAGTATTAAACAGCTGTAGAAGACAGTAAGAGTCCTCAGGAAGGAGAATTGCACAGCTTTAGAAGACAGTAAGAGTCCTCAGGAAGGAGTATAACACATCTTTAGAAGACAGTAGAGTCCTCAGGAAGGAGAATTAAGCAGCTGTAGAAGACAGTAATAGTCAGGAAGGAGTATTAAACTGCTTTAGAAGACAGTAAGAGTCCTCAGGAAGGAGTATAACACAGCTGTAGAAGACAGTAAGAGTCTTTAAGCAGTATTACACAGCTTTAGAAGACAGTAACAGTCCTCAGGAAGGAGTATTACTAACCCCTAACCCCTTTAACCTCTAACCCCTAGATTGCCCTAGTCCCTAACCCCTAGATTGCCCTAATCCCTAACCCCTCGATTGCCCTAGTCCCTAACCCTAGATTGCCCTAGTCCCTAACCCCTTTAACCTCTAACCCCTAGATTGCCCTAGTCCCTAACCCCTAGATTGCCCTAGTCCCTAACCCTTTTATCCTCTAACCCCTAGATTGCCCTAGTGCCTAAGCCCTAGATTGCCCTAGTCCCTAAACTCTGAACCCTAAGCCCTAGGATGTTAAATGCAAAGATCTAAGTGTACTATAAGCTAGGGTATAGAATGTGTTGATTTGGGATTCAGGGATAGACTTTGGACTTTGTGTCTATGCTTGACTTTCATCAACTGCAGTGATATATAACATCTACCCTGCACGTTCATCAACTGTACTATCACGACACGTTGTGATATAACATCTACCCTGCACGTTCATCAACTGTACTATCACGACACGTTGTGATATAACATCTACCCTGCACGTTCATCACCTGTACTATCACGACACGTTGTGATATAACATCTACCCTGCACGTTCATCACCTGTACTATCACGACACGTTGTGATATAACATCTACCCTGCACGTTCATCACCTGTACTATCACGACATGTTGTGATATAACATCTACCCTGCACGCTCATCACCTGTACTATCACGACACGTTGTGATATATAACATCTACCCTGCACGTTCATCACCTGTACTATCACGACACGTTGTGATATAACATCTACCCTGCACGTTCATCAACTGTACTATCACGACACGTTGTGATATATAACATCTACCCTGCACGCTCATCACCTGTACTATCACGACACGTTGTGATATAACATCTACCCTGCACGCTCATCACCTGTACTATCACGACACGTTGTGATATATAACATCTACCCTGCACGTTCATCAACTGTACTATCACGACACGTTGTGATATATAACATCTACCCTGCACGCTCATCACCTGTACTATCACGACACGTTGTGATATAACATCTACCCTGCACGTTCATCAACTGTACTATCACGACACGTTGTGATATAACATCTACCCTGCACGCTCATCACCTGTACTATCACGACACGTTGTGATATAACATCTCGTCAGTCACTTTGACTGTTCGGTCATAAACTGGTTTACAAACTGTTCCTCTCCCTGACATCGAGAAGAAGCACCTGGACAGATTGCACCTGGACAGAATGCACCTGGATAGGAAGCACCTGGATAGGAAGCACCTGGATAGGAAGCACCTGGACAGAATGCACCTGGATAGGAAGCAACTGGACAGAATGCACCTGGATAGGAAGCAACTGGATAGGAAGCACCTGGATAGGAAGCACCTGGACAGAATGCACCTGGATAGGAAGCACCTGGATAGAATGCACCTGGATAGGAAGCACCTGGATAGGAAACACCTGGATAGGAAGCACCTGGATAGCACCTTACATACACACACACACATCTAACAGCACACACACACACACACACACACACACACACACACACACACACACACACACACACAAGAAACACACACACACACACACAGACACACAATCACACACACACGCACACCAAACACCACACACACTTATCATACATACACACAAACACACATACACAAACACACACACATACACACAAACAAATACTAATAATGTGTGTGTGTGTGTGTGACACAGAGAGGAAAAGTGGACAGCAGGACTCAGGTGATGCCAACGTGCCAGGTGGGCATACGGTAGACTCCCTACAGTGGGCCTTAGACCTGAGGATGTCACACACACACACACACACACACACACACACACACACACACACACACACACACACACACACACACACACACACACACACACACACACACACACACACACACACACACACACACACACACACACTGAGAGAGAGAGAGAGAGAATGTCACTCTCTTCACCCCCTCACCCTGTTTCAAGCCAACAGCATCATCTCCTAACACGGACCAATCTGTCGCTGTGCTCCATGATCACAGCTATTAACTAAAGGACCCAGATTTAATCACCTAATTTAATGAATATTTAGAGTATTAGGGTTGACGTGACGGACAGAGATTCAGTCCTGTCCTAGAGGGAATACCAAGGGAAGTCACCTGACACAGATTCAGTCCTAGAGGGAATACCAAGGGAAGTCAGCTGACAGAGATTCAGTCCTGTCCTAGAGGGAATACCAAGGGAAGTTACCTGACACAGGTTCAGTCCTGTCCTAGAGGGAATACCAAGGGAAGTCCTAGAGGGAATACCAAGGGAAGTCACCTGACACAGATTCAGTCCTAGGGGGAATACCAAGGGAAGTCCCCTGACACAGATTCAGTCCTGTCCTAGAGGGAATACCAAGGGAAATCCCCTGACACAGATTCAGTCCTGTCCTAGAGGGAATACCAAGGGAAGTCCCCTGACACAGATTCAGTCCTGTCCTAGAGGGAATACCAAGGGAAGTCCCCTGACACAGATTCAGTCCTGTCCTAGAGGGAATACCAAGGGAAGTCCCCTGACACAGATTCAGTCCCGTCCTAGAGGGAATACCAAGGGAAGTCCCCTGACACAGATTCAGTCCTGTCCTAGAGGGAATACCAAGGGAAATCCCCTGACACAGATTCAGTCCCGTCCTAGAGGGAATACCAAGGGAAGTCCAGTCTTGTGTTGGACTGTGTAAAAAGCAGTGGTAGTTCAACTGAAACATAGCATGACAAATGACTGACTGGTAAACACATAATTTTACGTTAAACCTCCTTAGAGTCGAGTGACGCACCGATGTCCCTTTAAGCTGGAGATTTCTGCTGTATTGCTTTGGATGAGTCTCAATCCACCTCATCCGAGGTCAAAGGTGAAAGAGCTAAAAACGTCTGTAATGTCCAAACGGTTTGACCTACAACACTGTTATGGAAAAGGGGGAAACTATGACCTCTCTAATGAAAGGGGAGAATCTCACCAACGCGACGGTCGTCTCCGTTTTGCGTTACGACCCCCACAAGGGTCACGGGACTCGTCTGAAATCGGGTACCGTTGATGTGCCAATTTCTGTTTGTTGCGTCCAAAATATTAGGACAGCAATGTTATGTGACCCCACTGTGGAAAGGGGAGATTCTCACAAACATGATGGTGTTCTCCGTTTTTCTCTATATCTCCCACAAGTGTCCCAGGACTCATCTGAAGGGAACCGGTACCACTTTTAAAACAACAAATGAAGGTCGTATGAAGGTAGTTTTGTGACGACACAAAAAGGGGTTAAATATGTCTACAAATCTCTGTTTTTTTTATATATATCTAGTAGATTTAAAGGACAGACACTTTAAAACCTTGTTTCTTATACAGTAATGTTCTAGATTTAAGGGACACACTTTAAAACCTTATTTCGTATGAATTATTCGACTGTCTATTTTACCATTTATGAAAATGTAATTCAACCAGGTTCTCTGGGCTCTAGTTTCTCTGGGCTCTAGTTTCTCTGGGCTCTAGTTTCTCTGGGCTATAGTTTCTCTGGGCTATAGTTTCTCTGGGCTCTAGTTTCTCTGGGCTCTAGTTTCTCTGGGCTATAGTTTCTCTGGGCTATAGTTTCTCTGGGCTCTAGTTTCTCTGGGCTCTAGTTTCTCTGGGCTCTAGTTTCTCTGGGCTATAGTTTCTCTGGGCTATAGTTTCTCTGGGCTCTAGTTTCTCTGGGCTATAGTTTCTCTAGGCTATAGTTTCTCTGGGCTATAGGTTCTCTAGGCTATAGTTTCTCTGGGCTCTAGTTTCTCTGGGCTATAGTTTCTCTGGGCTATAGTTTCTCTGGGCTCTAGTTTCTCTGGGCTCTAGTTTCTCTGGGCTCTAGTTTCTCTGGGCTATAGTTTCTCTGGGCTATAGTTTCTCTGGGCTATAGTTTCTCTGGGCTATAGTTTCTCTGGGCTATAGTTTCTCTGGGCTATAGTTTCTCTGGGCTATAGTTTCTCTGGGCTATAGTTTCTCTGGACTATAGTATCTCTGGGCTATAGTTTCTCTGGGCTCTAGTTTCTCTGGGCTATAGTTTCTCTGGGCTATAGTTTCTCTGGGCTATAGTTTCTCTGGGCTATAGTTTCTCTGGGCTATAGTTTCTCTGGACTATAGTATCTCTGGGCTATAGTTTCTCTGGGCTCTAGTAGTAAAAGCCAAATTCAATATTTTATCAAATAATTGTTTAATATATATTTTATTGTTATCTAAAGGGGTTATAAAATCCCAAATCAAATAGCTCAATGGTCCATGGTGTGACCGTCTTAAAACAATTCCATACTTCAGCTTAGACATTTAACAATCAATAGTTGTCATGGTAATTCTCACCAAAAGGAGAGAGGACTGCATTCTTCAAAAACAACTTCATTATAAGATTTTTCGATAACAACCAGCCAACAGTGCATCGTTAGGAAAGCCCAACGAACAGAGTTGTCTCTCTCCTCCTATAGAAAGAGTACAGTTCGACAGATGGGTAGAAACAGGGGGGCGTGTGTAAAAGCTTGTCCGTTCAGATTAAGACGTTGACGTTGGCACCGTTGTCCAGAAACCCACGTTTCCACACTTCTAAGTTTCTGTATAGATGGTTAAAACAGGGATGTCACATACTGAGGTCGTAATCAAACGGCTCTTATCTGTAGACCAGACTTCAGACTAAGTCACATATCCTGTACCAGCAAAAAAAAAAAAAAAACATATAACAGCCGATTCTCAGGGTAAAAACAGTATATCCAATGAAACCCCATAGTAGGTAATTAAATAATTTCCTCCACACAGTCTACTATAAGGACAATGAATGTCGGTGTGATGGCTAGCTTTCAGGTAAAGCATTTTTAACCCAAACGACTTCCGCGCCCGGCGTGATTTACCGACTTTTTGTAAAAGGGTCGATGTGCAAGCTGGTGGGACGGAGTCAGACGCAGGACACGGAGGACGAGTCATAACGGACTTTTACTCAAAACGACGTCAAAGTAAATTCCACGCAAGGAAAACAATCCAGCTCACAAAATAGTAGCGACAACTAAACACAGAACGGGGGGGAACCAGAGGGGGGACCCAGAGGGGGGAACCAGAGGGGGGGACCCAGAGGGGGGGAACCAGAGGGGGGAACCAGAGGGGGGAACCATAGAGAATTTCATTATAATGTAATGGAAACCAGGTCTGTACAATAAAGACAAAACAAATGGAAATTTAGATCGGTGGCGGCTAGAAAACCGGATGACGTCGACCGCCGAAACGCCGCGCCGAACAAGTTGAGGCACCAACTTCGGCGGAAGTCGTGACACACGTCTAACCAACGTGTTTGAGTTAAATCCATTGATCCCAACCCCTTATCCCGTGTGATTAACGGGGGCGGAGCTAGAGCAGCGTTTGAGAGACGAGTGAGGATCCTGAGAAGGGGCACCGGGGGGGGGGTCTCTTTTATAAAAACGCCTAAAGAGCTGAAGCGGAGAATCTCACGAACATACAAGTGCTGTATGACGCTCACAACAGTCGTTAGAAGATAAGGCGCTCTTCTACCTAGAAGACCATAGTAAATCCCAGCTCATAGTGTCTATAATACTGTAAGGGGTTCTTCTACCTAGAAGACCATAGTAAATCCCAGGTCATAGTGTCTATAATACTGTAAGGCGCTCTTCTACCTAGAAGATCCCAGGCTATAGTGTCTATAATACTGTAATAAGCTCACATAGTTACTGTCCCAAACTCCAAACTCCACACAGTAGTCCCTGACTAGTTGGATATTCGTTTCCCACTGATCAAACCATTGATTTACTTACAACATTCATATTCACATTAATTTAAATTTTGAATGAACATATTTTTGTTGTTGTTGACAAATTATTGTTTTTTTTTGTTAAATTATTCTGTATTCTCTTTGTAGACTTTGTTGTCCTGAAAAATGTTGTATTTATTTTTTAAATCCCTTCATTGTGAGAGTAAATATAAAGACTGGACATGCCGATCAATGAAAGTCTGATCAATCAGGGTTAAAACGTTATCCTCGAGCCGTAGAACACATCACTGATCATGAAACACCTTGGTTCCCAAACCACACCCTATTCCACACAGTGCAGTTGACCACCGCCCACAGTAGTGCACTATATAGGGAATAGGGTTCTACAGGGCCCTGGTCTAAAGTAGTACACTATATATAGGGAATAGGGTTCTATAGGGCCATGGTCTAAAGTAGTGCACTATATAGGGAATAGGGTTCTATAGGGCTCTGGTCTAAAGTAGTGTACTATATAGGGAATAGGGTTCTATAGGGCTCTGGTCTAAAGTAGTACACTATATATAGGGAATAGGGTTCTATAGGGCCATGGTCTAAAGTAGTGCACTATATAGGGAATAGGGTTCTATAGGGCTCTGGTCTAAAGTAGTGTACTATATAGGGAATAGGGTTCTATAGGGCTCTGGTCTAAAGTAGTGCACTATATAGGGAATAGGGTTCTATAGGGCTCTGGTCTAAAGTAGTGCACTACAAAGGGAATAGGGTTCTATAGGGCTCTGGTCTAAAGTAGTGCACTATATAGGGAATAGGGTTCTATAGGGCTCTGGTCTAAAGTAGTGCACTATATAGGGAATAGGGTTCTATAGGGCTCTGGTCTAAAGTAGTGCACTATATAGGGAATAGGGTTCTATAGGGCTCTGGTCTAAAGTAGTGCACTATATAGGGAATAGGGTTCTATAGGGCTCTGGTCTAAAGTAGTGCACTATATAGGGAATAGGGTTCTATAGGGCTCTGGTCTAAAGTAGTGCACTATATAGGGAATAGGGTTCTATAGGGCTCTGGTCTAAAGTAGTGCACTATATAGGGAATAGGGTTCTACAGGGCTCTGGTCTAAAGTAGTGCACTATATAGGGAATAGGGTTCTATAGGGCTCTGGTCTAAAGTAGTGCACTATATAGGGAATAGGGTTCTATAGGGATCTGGTCTAAAGTATTGTACTATATAGGGAATAGGGTTCTATAGGACTCTGTACAGTGACATGAGAATGTAAACAGTCGTGTCTCTGCATTATTCAACAAGCCGATATTCCTCTGCGTAGAACAGTCAATAAGTCAATCTGAGAATCAAACCAAGGTCAACTGTTTGAATGGTGGTATGATGTACACACACACACACACACACACACACACACA
>NC_048571.1:34532114-34537114 GCF_013265735.2 Oncorhynchus mykiss
TCTCACATTTGTTCTATTTTTTTTTTAACACGAAAGGAGTCGCAATTTCAATGGAGAGCCTCAGTGAAGTTGACACACGATGGGACAAGCAAACCGTGTGCGTTATTCTATCAGTGGGCGCTTTCAGCTAAACAGGTAGCAAGCCAAGCGGACTATTTTACCGTAGGCTACCACCGGCAACAACAAAAAAATACGACTGATATTGGAGCTACCGGTGATGCAGAATGACTGCATGGTCCGAGGAACCCGCCGCTCGCCACTGATCAGCTGATTTTGTTTGTGGGAGAGGAGAATCAGCCGCAGTCGACATTATATGATCGACTGAAGGGAGCATCAACGCTTTTCATGTAAAGTTCAATGCCAAAAAAAAACGAACTGTGAAACGTTTAGAAATATAATTCATTATTGTGTCTCTCCTCGCCGGTGCTGTTTTCTCTTTCCCTCACAGTCAACTGCCGTTATATCAGTAGAACCAAAAGGCATTGCTCTTCACAGACTTGGACTTGAAGAAATCTAACGGCTGCGATCAATACCGATATCTTTACCAACCAGGATTTAAAACAGGATATTCCAACTCTGAATAGGATTTGTATCGAATAGGAGAGGAGGCTTCTATGCACAGCCGCAATTTTGGGCATTAGAAGAACACGCATTCCAATTATCTCGCGCACTAAAGGGGATTTTCTTTTGGATAACGGTAAGGATATTCAGAGCGCAAATTATGGAATAGATTAAAACAATTATATTTATTGTTGTTGCCTATTTACAACGGTTAAATAATGGTGAAATTCATCCCGTTGAAATTCAAACACAGGGTATTTGATTCCATCCTACGTCCTATTAATCACAATAATTTAAGCGTAATGGATCTCGGCTGCCTGTAGCTCTCTGAAGTTACAACGGCGAAGTGCTTATAGAGAGGCGTTGAGGAATCGTTATGGGCATAATGTGTATAAGGTCTGGGGAGAAGAGGGCACAGACTTGAATGGCTGCTTGAGCGCTTGCTGCAGTATGATATTATCCTAAGGGCTTTTTTTTGGGGGGGGGGGGGTGTGTAACCGAAACAAGTGTCCAGGAACCAAAGAGGAGAGAGGAGATGGGTAAAAAAGGTAGATTACAACAATTAGATACCTTGAAGTTAGGTTAATGTTAAATGTATTAATCACGGACACTGCGGATGCCATGTGTGTTTGAGATTAGATTTGGATGTTTTATTTTGAGGCACCTTTGCTGTAGTCCGACGGTATTATGATCAAAAATAGGATATTTTAAAGTGATATTATGTTGGATTTTTTTTTTCAGTTAGATTTTTACGCATCTTTTCGAAAGCACCAACCCCTAAAAGTGTGAACACCCCCCCCCCCCCCCCCCCCCCCCCCCCCCCCCCCCCCCCCCCCCCTGATCTGAGGCTTTACTGAAATAAATAAATCTAATGCAAACTCTTTGTCTATTCATAGGGTTGTCCGTGTGTGGAAACTGCCCCTTCTTCAAATGCAAGATTTCACCAATCCATCACTCTGACAGTCAACATTGCATTGAAAGAAGAAGAAGTGTTTAAAATCCACAAGGTCTGAAACAGTGTAACCACAGGACCGTTGTCACCATGGATCTAACAGACTTTTACTTGTTGGCTGCTCTCGTTGCCTGTTTTTGGATGGACCCTTCTATAGCCCAGGAACTGATCTATCCTATTAGAGAGGAACTGCAGGAAAACGTTCTCATTGGAAACATACCGAAGGACCTGAACGTCTCGCATACAAACGCTGCTACCGGAGCTAGCGCTAACCTGGTCTACAGGCTGGTGTCTAAAGCCGGCGACAACCCTCTGCTCAGAGTGCAGAGCAGCACGGGAGAGATATTTACGACCTCCAATCGCATCGACAGGGAGAGGCTCTGTCCCGGCCCCTCGTTCGAGGAGAACGAATGCTCCTTCGAGATCGAGGTGGTGATTTTACCCAACGACTACTTCAGATTGATAAAGATTAAGATCGTAGTCAAGGACACCAACGATAACGCTCCCATGTTTCCGTCTCCCGTCATCAACATCTCCATCCCGGAGAACACGCTGATCAACAGTCGTTTCGCCATCCCCTCCGCCACCGACCCCGACACCGGCCCCAACAGTGTACACAAGTACCAGCTGGTGAACGGGCAAAGCGCCTTCGGGTTGGACATCGTAGAGACGCCCGAGGGGGAGAAGTGGCCGCAGCTCATCGTTCAGCAGAACCTGGACAGGGAACAGAAGGACACGTACGTCATGAAGATCAAGGTGGAGGACGGCGGCATGCCACAGAAATCCAGCACCGCCATCCTCCAAGTCACCGTCACAGACGTTAACGATAACAAGCCGGTGTTCAGGGAGAACCAGATCGAGGTCCACATACCGGAGAACTCGCCTATAGGGACGTCCGTAGTCCAGCTACAGGCTACGGACGCAGACGTCGGGGCGAATGCCGAAATCAAATACATGTTCGGGACGCAGGTGTCCCCAGCTACCAAGAGACTATTTGCTTTAAACGGCACCACTGGCCTTATAACCGTACAGCGACCCCTCGATAGAGAGGAGACCGCCATACACAAGTTATCCGTGTTAGCGAGCGACGGCAGCTCCAGCCCAGCCAGAGCTACCGTAACTATAAACGTGACGGACGTGAACGACAATCCGCCAAACATCGATCTGAGATATATCATCAGTCCAATAAACGGCACCGTGTTCCTCTCGGAGAAAGACCCAATCAACACCAAGATAGCTTTGATCACCGTGTCGGACAAGGACACGGACGTCAACGGCAAGGTCATCTGTTTCATCGAGAAGGATGTCCCCTTTCACCTCAAAGCGGTGTACGACAACCAGTATCTACTAGAGACGTCGGCGCTGCTCGACTTTGAGGGGACCAAAGAGTACAACTTCAAAATCATAGCCTCCGACTCTGGCAAGCCGAGCTTGAACCAGACAGCGTTGGTAAGGGTGAGGCTGGAGGATGAAAATGACAACTCGCCGATCTTCAGCCAGCCTGTCATCGAGCTGGCCGTCATGGAGAACAACAAACGCGATCTCTTCCTCACGACTCTCAGCGCCACCGACGAGGACAGCGGGAAAAACGCGGAGATCGTCTACCAACTGGGCCCTAACGCCTCGTTCTTTGACCTGGACCGTAAAACGGGTGTCCTCACGGCCTCCCGGGTTTTCGATCGTGAGGACCAGGATCGGTTCCTCTTCACGGTAACGGCCCGAGACAACGGGACGCCTCCACTCCAGAGCCAGGCGGCAGTCATCGTGACAGTGCTCGATGAAAACGACAACAGCCCCAAGTTCACCCACAACCACTTCCAGTTCTTTGTGTCAGAGAACCTGCCCAAGTACAGCACGGTGGGGGTGATAACCGTCACAGACTCAGACGCCGGGGAAAATGCCGCCGTCACGCTTTCGATACTCAGCGACAACGAGAACTTTATCCTAGACCCGTACTCTGGAGTAATAAAGTCCAACGTGTCCTTTGACCGGGAGCAGCAGAGCTCCTACACCTTCGACGTCCGGGCGGTGGATAGCGGGCGGCCCCCATGTTCCTCGGCCGCCAAGGTGACCATCAATGTCATCGACGTAAACGACAACACCCCCATCGTCATCTACCCGCCTTCCAACACCTCCTTCAAACTGGTCCCCCTCTCGTCCATCCCTGGATCGGTGGTGGCCGAGGTCTTTGCTGTGGACGGTGACACAGGGATGAACGCAGAGCTCAAGTACACCATCGTTAGCGGCAACACCAAAGGTCTGTTCCGGATTGACCCTGTGACAGGGAACATTACCCTGGAGGAGAAGCCTGCTATCTCCGACATCGGCCTCCATCGGCTGGTCGTGAACATTAGCGACCTGGGCTACCCTAAGTCCCTGCACACCCTGGTGCTGGTGTTCCTCTACGTGAACGACACGGTCGGCAACGCCACGTTTATCTACGACCTCATTCGCCGCACCATGGAGACGCCCCTGGACAGGAACATCGGGGAGAGCAGTGAGACTTACCAGAGCGGAGATTATCTCACCATCATGATCGCCATCGTAGCCGGGGCGATGGTGGTGATTGTGGTGATCTTCGTGACAGTCCTGGTGCGCTGCCGTCACACCTCGCGGTTCAAGGCGGCCCAGAGAAAGAAGCAGGGCGCTGAGTGGATGTCTCCCAACCAGGAGAACAAGCAGAACAAGAAGAAGAAGCGTAAGAAAAGGAAGTCGCCTAAAAGCTCCCTCCTGAACTTTGTCACCATCGAGGAGAACAAGCCGGACGACCCGGCTCACGAGCCCATCAACGGCAACATCAGCCTGCCTGCCGAGCTGGAGGAGCCTGGCCACTTTGACTGGAACGCTGCTCCAACGACCACCTTCAAGCCCTCCAGTCCAGACCTGGCACGGCACTACAAGTCCGCTTCTCCGCAGTCCGCGTTCCACCTCAAAGCGGACACGCCGGTCTCCGTGAAGAAACACCACATGATTCAGGAGCTCCCTCTGGACAACACCTTCGTAGGGGGCTGTGATACTCTCTCCAAGAGATCCTCCACTAGTTCAGACCACTTCAGTGCCTCGGAGTGCAGTTCCCAGGGAGGATTCAAGACTAAGGGATCCGTACACCCGTCCAGACAGGTAAAAGATAACTTTTACTGGTCTATAAGTACTGCGTATAACTGCCCGGTCCAACAGTGCTGAGCTCCCTTCTACACTATACACTATAGCTGACTTGGTCTTAACACCAATGAGAAAGGGGGGGAATCACCCCTCTACTATAAGTCCCGCTAGAAGTCCCACTGTACCTTTTAAACCCCCCCCCCCAAAAAAAAAAAATCACATATATATGAATTCATGTATGACATGTGGTTAACTATAGACTGAACCAAACAAACAACACGCATACTATTAATTTTCCCTTCGCGTCTCCTCCCTACAGTCTCCTGCTGTTATTATGTTCCCCTTTTTATTTTTTTTTAAAAGTTATTTAAAAAGATATATTTCA
>NC_048571.1:34542114-34564614 GCF_013265735.2 Oncorhynchus mykiss
ACTATATTGGGAATAGGGTTCTATAGGGCTCTGGTCTAAAGTAGTGCACTATATAGGGAATAGGGTTCTATAGGGCTCTGGTCTAAAGTAGTGCACTATATAGGGAATAGGGTTCTATAGGGCTCTGGTCTAAAGTAGTGCACTATATAGGGAATAGGGTTCTATAGGGCTCTGGTCTAAAGTAGTGCACTATGTAGGGAATAGGGTTATATAGGGCTCTGGTCTAAAGTAGTGCACTATATAGGGAATAGGGTTCTATAGGGTTCTGGTCTAAAGTAGTGTACTATATAGGGAATAGGGTTCTATAGGGCTCTGGTCTAAAGTAGTGCACTACATAGGGAATATTTTTCCATATGGGACACTTCCCTGGTTATTTTTGACTCCTGTTCTAGAAGGTTTTAAAGGTGTTTGTGATTGCAGGGCTTTAAATGAGTCTATGAAGTAGTGTAGGGAACATTTAATTTATTGATTCAGCTGCACATCTGGTTCTCACACACAGACGTTGACTCAACAGGGTTCTCACCTGCACTGGTCGCACACCTTATAATAAACCTTATAATAAACCTTATAATAAACCTTATAATAAACCTTATAATAAACCTTATAATAAACCTTCTAATAAACCTTCTAATAAACCTTATTATAAACCTTTTAATAAACCTTTTAATAAACCTTATAATAAACCTTATAATAAACCTTATAATAAACCTTTTAATAAACTATAATAAACCTTCTAATAAACCTTTTAATAAACCTCATAATAAACCTTTTAATAAACCTTATAATAAACCTTATAATAAACCTTATAATAAACCTTATAATAAACCTTTTAATAAACCTTATAATAAACCTTATAATAAACCTTTTAATAAACCTTATAATAAACCTTATAATACACCTTATAATAAACCTTTTAATAAACCTTATAATAAACCTTTTAATAAACCTTATAATAAACCTTATAATAAACCTTATAATAAACCTTTTAATAAACCTTATAATAAACCTTATAATAAACCTTTTAATAAACTCTACTGCCGTTGGCTTGTATTCACAGAGTGACGCGTTGGATCGCATGGCCTTTTACCTCATATTCGTTTGGGCTGGTGGGGGACCTGATCCCAAATCAGAACCCCTACTCTGAGACGCTGTGTGAATCCAGGCCTTTAATCCCAAATCAGAACCCCTACTCTGAGACGCTGTGTGAATCCAGGCCTTTAATCCCAAATCAGAACCCCTACTCTGAGACGCTGTGTGAATCCAGGCCTTTGATCCCAAATCAGAACCCCTACTCTGAGACGCTGTGTGAATCCAGGCCTTTGATCCCAAATCAGAACCCCTACTCAGAGACGCTGTGTGAATCCAGGCCTTTGATCCCAAATCAGAACCACACACTCTGAGACGCTGTGTGAATCCAGGCCTTTGATCCCAAATCAGAACCCCTACTCTGAGACGCTGTGTGAATCCAGGCCTTTGATCCCAAATCAGAACCACACACTCTGAGACGCTGTGTGAATCCAGGCTTTTGATCCCAAATCAGAACCCCTACTCTGAGACGCTGTGTGAATCCAGGCCTTTGATCCCAAATCAGAACCACACACTCTGAGACGCTGTTTGAATCCAGGCCTTTGATCCCAAATCAGAACCCCTACTCTGAGACGCTGTTTGAATCCAGGCCTTTGATCCCAAATCAGAACCCCTACTCTGAGACGCTGTTTGAATCCAGGCCTTTGATCCCAAATCAGAACCCCTACTCTGAGATGCTGTGTGAACCCAGGCCTTTGATCCCAAATCAGAACCCCTACTCTGAGACGCTGTGTGAATCCAGGCCTTTCATCCCAAATCAGAACCCCTACTCTGAGACGCTGTGTGAATCCAGGCCTTTGATCCCAAATAAGAACCCCTACTCTGAGACGCTGTGTGAATCCAGGCCTTTGATCCCAAATCAGAACCCCTACTCTGAGACGCTGTGTGAATCCAGGCCTTTAATCCCAAATCAGAACCCCTACTCTGAGACGCTGTGTGAATCCAGGCCTTTGATCCCAAATCAGAACCCCTACTCTGAGACGCTGTGTGAATCCAGGCCATTGATCCCAAATCAGAACCCCTACTCTGAGACGCTGTGTGAATCCAGGCCTTTGATCCCAAATCAGAACCACACACTCTGAGACGCTGTGTGAATCCAGGCCATTGATCAAGGAACCCAACAGTTCTCATATACACTGTCTGTTAGTCAAGACAGCTGACTAGCAATATCTTGTGAGGTTGGTGGTCTTGTGATGCCAACGTCATGGGTTCAAACCCCAACACGGACAACATATACATGCTAAACGTGTAGCTATGTATATATTCACTGTAAGTCAACATTAAACCCACAGAATATTAATAGTGAACAACATTAAACCCACAGAATATTAATAGTGAACAATATTAAACCCACAGAATATGGTCTAAAGTAGTGCACTACAGAGGGTAGTAGGGTGCTATTTGGGATGCTACTGAGCCATCCTTCCTTGACTACATTAAAAAGATACGATTAGAGGAGGTACAGTAAGGAGTGCTCCCTCCCTAACTCCCTCCCTCCCTCCCTCCCTCCCTCCCTCCCTCCCTCCCTCCCTGCCTCCCTGCCTCCATGTTTCCCTGCCTCCATGTCTCCCTGTCTCCCTGTCTCCCTCCCTCCCTCCCTCCCTGCCTCCATGTCTCCCTGCCTCCCTGTCTCCCTGCCTCCCTGTCTCCCTGTCTCCCTGCCTCCCTGCCTCCTTCCCTCCTAAGGATCGGAGCGAACCGACTGGGGCCAAGTTTGAAAAGATTAATGGGCTATGACAATGTTTCACCTGAGGGAAAAGTTTTTTTGCAATCTTCTGAGTTGTGCTGATGTGGAGAGGAGTGATAGAGAGTGGAGAGGAGAGAGAGCTGCTGAGAGAGCAGAGAGAGAGAGCAGAGAGAGCAGAGAGAGCAGAGAGAGCAGAGAGAGAGAGCAGAGAGAGCAGAGAGAGAGAGAGCAGAGAGAGAGGAGAGCAGAGAGAGAAGAGGAGAGGAGAGGAGAGGAGAGGCTCAATCTGGTAGCCGGTTATATCTTTACATTCTTCATCCACATTACTTCTGACTGCCTGACTGGGTGACTGCCTGACTGGTTGACTGCCTGACTGGGTGACTGGGTGACTGCCTGACTGGGTGACTGCCTGACTGGGTGACTGCCTGACTGCCTGACTGGGTGACTGCCTGACTGCCTGACTGCCTGACTGGGTGACTGCCTGACTGGGTGACTGCCTGACTGCCTGACTGGGTGACTGCCTGACTGGGTGACTGGGTGACTGCCTGACTGCCTGACTGGGTGACTGGGTGACTGGGTGACTGCCTGACTGGGTGACTGCCTGACTGGGTGACTGCCTGACTGCCTGACTGCCTGACTGGGTGACTGCCTGACTGCCTGACTGGGTGACTGCCTGCCTGCCTGACTGCCTGACTGGGTGACTGCCTGACTGCCAGCCTGCCTGACTGGGTGACTGCCTGACTGCCTGACTGGGTGACTTCCTGACTGGGTGACTGCCTGACTGGGTGACTTCCTGACTGGGTGACTGCCTGACTGCCTGCCTGCCTGACTGGGTGACTGCCTGACTGGGTGACTGCCTGACTGCCTGACTGCCTGACTGGGTGACTGCCTGACTGACTGCTGGCAGACATCATGTTTCCTGTATGTACAGTAAGGGCTGGCTTTTCAAGGACGTTTTAGGACATAAAACGAGAAAAAACATTTGTCTGATTGAGTTAATCTGCTGTATGAGTGAACGATGTACTGGAGTGATAGCTTTCTGTAAAGAGGAGATAGTTTAACAACTTAGTTTTAAACAACCAAAACGTTTCACTTGTGTCTCTGAAGCATATCCTGTTCAATGAAAACTGCTGTGTCATGACTGCTGTAGTGTAGAGGCCTGTTGTACTGTATCTCTGGAGCAGATGGAGACTGCTGTCTGCTGTAGCGTAGAGGCCTGTTGTACTGTATCACTGGAGCAGATGGAGACTGCTGAGTCATGACTGCTGTAGTGTAGGCCTGTTGTACTGTATCACTGGAGCAGATGGAGACTGCTGAGTCATGACTGCTGTAACGTAGGCCTGTTATACTGTATCACTGGAGCAGATGGAGACTGCTGAGTCATGACTGCTGTAACATAGGCCTGTTGTACTGTATCACTGGAGCAGATGGAGACTGCTGACTGCTGTAGTGTAGAGGCCTGTTGTACTGTATCACTGGAGCAGATGGAGACTGCTGAGTCATGACTGCTGTAGTGTAGAGGCCTGTTGTACTGTATCACTGGAGCAGGTGGAGACTGATGTCTGCTGTAGTGTATCACTGGAGCAGATGGAGACTGCTGAGTCATGACTGCTGTAACATAGGCCTGTTGTACTGTATCACTGGAGCAGATGGAGACTGCTGAGTCATGACTGCTGTAGTGTAGGCCTGTTGTACTGTATCACTGGAGCAGATGGAGACTGCTGTGTCATGTCTACTGTAGCGTAGAGGCCTGTTGTACTGTATCACTGTAGCAGATGGAGACTGCTGTCTACTGTAGTGTAGAGGCCTGTTGTACTGTATCACTGGAGCAGGTGGAGACTGTTAGGGACTTGTACATGCTGACAAATCATCTGCTTTATAGCTTCAGGACCTTTCGGTCTGGTTTCCTGGACAACAGATTGCGACTGGTTCTGTACTAAATGTTTTTATTGACGGTAGAGAATCTCTGTGTCCGGGAAACGGCCCATCGATGTCTAGGTGGGTGAACAGGAAGTGAGGTGCATCGTGGGATTGTTTGGGATGTGAATACTGTCTAACTATAAGAGCCTAATGAGGCCTTAGGGTGGAACCAGGGTGTGAAACACCAACATGAATACCCTCCTCCTCCTCTTCCTCCCTCTTAATCCCTGGATCAACAGTCAAGCTCCTTGTCACCTTGTCTTTCATTATTTTAGTTCCATCTGTGTTAACGTGTTAAAGATATTGGTGTCCACTGTCTCCATTACAGAATATCACAGTTACAACTGTGTTAAATTAAACCACTGTCCCACTGTCTCCATTACAGAATATCACAGTTACAACTGTGTTAAATTAAGCCGCTGTCCCACTGTCTCCATTACAGAATATCACAGTTACAACTGTGTTAAATTAAGCCACTGTCCCACTGTCTCCATTACAGAATATCACAGTTACAACTGTGTTAAATTAAGCTTCTGTCTACTGTCTCCATTACAGAATATCACAGTTACAACTGTGTTAAATTAAACCACTGTCCCACTGTCTCCATTACAGAATATCACAGTTACAACTGTGTTAAATTAAACCGCTGTCCCACTGTCTCCATTACAGAATATCACAGTTACAACTGTGTTAAATTAAGCCGCTCTCTACTGTCTCCATTACAGAATATCACAGTTACAACTGTGTTAATGTTACCAGGAGGATATTTACAATGTTTGAGATTAATTTAATAATCTAATTCATTTAATTATCTATCTGAATCTTGGTCACAACATCTTTGTCAGCCTCTGTCTATCGCTCGCCAACATCCAGTGTTGTTCGTCCCAATTGGCATCCTATTCCATAAATAGTGCACTTCTTTCAACCAGGGCTGGGTAAAGCTAGTGCACTTCTTTCAACCAGGGCTGATTAAAGCTAGTGCACTTCTTTCAACCAGGGCTGATTAAAGCTAGTGCACTTCTTTCAACCAGAGCTGATTAAAGCTAGTACACTTCTTTCAACCAGGGCTGATTAAAGCTAGTGCACTTCTTTCAACCAGGGCTGGGTAAAGCTAGTGCACTTCTTTCAACCAGGGCTGATTAAAGCTAGTGCACTTCTTTCAACCAGGGCTGGGTAAAGGTAGTGCACTTCTTTCAACCAGGGCTGATTAAAGCTAGTGCACTTCTTTCAACCAGGGCTGATTAAAGCTAGTGCACTTCTTTCAACCAGGGCTGGGTAAAGCTAGTGCACTTCTTTCAACCAGGGCTGGGTAAAGCTAGTGCACTTCTTTCAACCAGGGCTGGGTAAAGGTAGTGCACTTCTTTCAACCAGGGCTGGGTAAAGGTAGTGCACTGTGGAATAAGGTACCATTTGGGACGTACCCATTGCCGTAAAAGTGTGGTGAGATAAAATGATCAGCTTTACAGATCAGAGAGATATCTGATAAATCCACCACATATTACCTTTCCTGTCCTGTCTTAGTGTGGAAGTCTGTCCTGATTTAGTGTTGGAGTCTGTCCTGATTTAGTGTGGAAGTCTGCCCTGATTTAGTGTTGGAGTCTGTCCTGATTTAGTGTGGAAGTCTGTCCTGATTTAGTGTGGAAGTCTGCCCTGATTTAATGTGGAAGTCTGTCCTGATTTAATGTGGAAGTCTGTCCTGCTTTAGTGTTGGAGTCTGTCCTGTTTTAGTGTGGAAGTCTGTCCTGTTTTAATGTGGAAGTCTGTCCTGATTTAGTGTGGAAGTCTGTCCTGTCTTAGTGTGGAAGTCTGTCCTGATTTAGTGTGTAAGTCTGTCCTGATTTAGTGTGGAAGTCTGTCCCAATTTAGTGTCGAAGTCTGTCCTGTTTTAGTGTGGAAGTATGTCCTGATTTAGTGTGGAAGTCTGTCCTGATTTAGTGTAGAAGTCTGTCCTGATTTCGTGTGGAAGTCTGTCCTGATTTACTGTGGGAGTCTGTCCTGCTTTAGTGTGGAAGTCTGTCCTGATTTAGTGTGTAAGTCTGTCCTGATTTAGTGTGGAAGTCTGTCCTGCTTTAGTGTGGAAGTCTGTCCTGATTTAGTGTGGAAGTCTGTCCTGTCTTAGTGTGGAAGTCTGTCCTGATTTAGTGTGTAAGTCTGTCCTGATTTAGTGTGGAAGTCTGTCCTGTTTTAGTGTGGAAGTCTGTCCTGATTTAGTGTGGAAGTCTGTCCTGATTTAGTGTAGAAGTCTGTCCTGATTTCGTGTGGAAGTCTGTCCTGATTTACTGTGGGAGTCTGTCCTGCTTTAGTGTGGAAGTCTGTCCTGATTTACTGTGGGAGTCTGTCCTGATTTAGTGTGGAAGTCTGTCCTGATTTAGTGTGGAAGTCTGTCCTGATTTAGTGTGGAAGTCTGTCCTGATTTAGTGTAGAAGTCTGTCCTGATTTCGTGTGGAAGTCTGTCCTGATTTACTGTGGGAGTCTGTCCTGCTTTAGTGTGGAAGTCTGTCCTGATTTAGTGTGTAAGTCTGTCCTGATTTAGTGTGGAAGTCTGTCCTGCTTTAGTGTGGAAGTCTGTCCTGATTTAGTGTGGAAGTCTGTCCTGTCTTAGTGTGGAAGTCTGTCCTGATTTAGTGTGTAAGTCTGTCCTGATTTAGTGTGGAAGTCTGTCCCAATTTAGTGTCGAAGTCTGTCCTGATTTAGTGTGGAAGTCTGTCCTGATTTAGTGTGGAAGTCTGTCCCAATTTAGTGTGGAAGTCTGTCCTTCTTTGAGAACGTTGAACACCAATACAAACCAAAATCACAGGTCATTCATTCATTCATTCATTCATGTTCACCTTGATGATTTTACTAACATTCACCACAGCATTGGATGGGCAATGTCCAATGGTTGTCAACAAACTAGGTCCCATCCATTACTGTTCCATGAATCCCTTTGAAACACTGCATGATTATTGAAACACAACGTCTACCAGTAGCCTTAAAAACAACCGTTTCCCTTTAGCCGACACCCTGAACCGTATTGATCAGAATGCTGTCAGGTCAAATGGGCCTTTCTTTCTTGCTGTGAAATGAGGAGAGCGGAGTAGAGGCTGGAAGAACATGTTTCTGGACTGCTTTGCTTATTTACACATCATTAGGTCTATAAGATTACAGGTTGATGATGATGATGAATGATGATGATGATGATGATGATGAATCTATGCACCCCACTCCCCCTTCCATTCCTCCTCTTCCTCGTCTCACCTCAAACCATCCTTCCCTCCTCTCCTCCACTCCTCCTCCTCCATTTCTCCTCTTCCTCGTCTCACTTCAAACCATCCTTCCCTCCTCTCCTCCACCCCTCCTCCTCCATTCCTCCTCTTCCTCATCTCACCTCAAACCATCCTTCCCTCCGCACCCTCACCCCTCCTCCATTCCTCCTCTTCCTCGTCTCACGTCAAACCATCCTTCCCTCCGCACCCTCACTCCTCCTCCATTCCTCCTCTTCCTCGTCTCACCTCAAACCATCCTTCCCTCCTCTCCCCCGCTCCTCCTCCTTTCCTCCTCTCCCCCACTCCTCCTCCATTCCTCCTCTTCCTCGTCTCACCTCAAACCATCCTTCCCTCCTCTCCTCCACTCCTCCTCCTCCATTTCTCCTCTTCCTCGTCTCACTTCAAACCATCCTTCCTTCCTCTCCTCCACCCCTCCTCCTCCATTCCTCCTCTTCCTCATCTCACCTCAAACCATCCTTCCCTCCGCACCCTCACCCCTCCTCCATTCCTCCTCTTCCTCGTCTCACGTCAAACCATCCTTCCCTCCGCACCCTCACCCCTCCTCCATTCCTCCTCTTCCTCGTCTCACCTCAAACCATCCTTCCCTCCTCTCCCCCGCTCCTCCTCCTTTCCTCCTCTCCCCCACTCCTCCTCCATTCCTCCTCTTCCTCGTCTCACCTCAAACCATCCTTCCCTCCTCTCCTCCACCCCTCCTCCTCCATTCCTCCTCTTCCTCATCTCACCTCAAACCATCCTTCCCCCCGCACCCTCACCCCTCCTCCATTCCTCCTCTTCCTCATCTCACGTCAAACCATCCTTCCCTCCTCTCCCCCACTCCTCTTCTCCCCCACTCCCCTTAGGTGTTCCAAATTCTACCCTATTTCTTGTGTGGTGCTCTATTTTAACCAGGGCATCAAAAGGCTGTGGTATAGTGCACTATGTAGGGAATAGGGTGCATCTCTCTCCCCCTCTCATCTCTTATGAGTGTTCTAATTGGGTTCTGTTCATTGATGTGAAATGTTGAACAGATTTTGATCATCAGTGTGTTGTCACATCTACTGATGGGGTTTTATTCTATATAGTGCACTACTTTGGCACCCTATTCTATATATAGTGCACTACTTTGACACCCTATTCTATATAGTGCACTACTTTGGCACCCAATTCTATATAGTGCACTACTTTGACACCCTATTCTATATATAGTGCACTACTTTGGCACCCTATTCTATATATAGTGCACTACTTTGGTACCCTATTCTATATATATAGAGCACTACTTTGGCACACTATTATATATATAGTGCACTACTTTGGTACCCTATTCTATATATATAGAGCACTACTTTGGCACACTATTGTATGTATAGTGCACTACTTTGGTACCCTATTCTATATAGTGCACTACTTTGGTACCCTATTGTATGTATAGTGCACTACTTTGGTACCCTATTCTATATATAGTGCACTACTTTGGTACCCTATTCTACATATAGTGCACTACTTTTGACCAGGACCTATAGGGCAGTATGTAGGAAATTGCGACTGGTCCAAACTAGTGCATTAGTGGGGAAAAGGGTACCATTTGGGAAGTGTGATAATAACAAACACAGAACGCCATCATCACCATCCAGCCAGTCCCGGCCTGCACCGGCCACTCCCGGCCAGCCCCCTCCAAACCCGGCCGCTCCCGGCCAGCCCCGGCCGCTCCCGGCCAGTCCCGGGCCAATCCAGGCCAGTCCCAGTCAGTCCCAGCCAGTCCCAGCCAGTCCCAGCCAATCCAGGCCAGCCTCGGCCAGCCCCGGCCAGTCCCAGCCAGTCCCAGCCAATCCTGGCCAGCCCCGGCAAGTCCCAGCCAATCCATGACAGCCCCAGCCTGCCGCAGCCAGTCCCAGTCACTCCCAGCCAGTCCCAGTCAGTCCCAGTCAGTCCCGGCCAGTCCCATCCAGTCCCAGTCAGTCCCAGTCAGTCCCAGTCAGTCCCAGTCAGTCCCGGCCAGTCCCGGCCAGTTCCTGTCAGTCCCAGTCAGTCCCGGCCAGTCCCGGCCAGTCCCTGTCAGTCCCAGTCAGTCCCAGTCAGTCCCAGTCAGTCCCAGTCAGTCCCGGCCAGTCCCGGCCAGTCCCTGTCAGTCCCTATCAGTCCCAGTCAGTCCCAGTCAGTCCCGGCCAGTCCCAGCCAGTCCCAGTCAGTCCCGGCCTGTCACTGTCAGTCCCGGCCAGTCCCAGTCAGTCCCAGTCAGTCCCCGGCCAGTCCCAGCCAGTCCCAGTCAGTCCCTATCAGTCCCAGTCAGTCCCGGCCAGTCCCAGTCAGTCCCAGTCAGTCCCAGTCAGTCCCGGCCAGTCCCGGCCAGTCCCTGTCAGTCCCTATCAGTCCCAGTCAGTCCCAGTCAGTCCCGGCCAGTCCCAGCCAGTCCCAGTCAGTCCCGGCCTGTCACTGTCAGTCCCGGCCAGTCCCAGTCAGTCCCAGTCAGTCCCCGGCCAGTCCCAGCCAGTCCCAGTCAGTCCCTATCAGTCCCAGTCAGTCCCGGCCAGTCCCAGTCAGTCCCGGCCAGTCCCAGCCAGTCCCAGTCAGTCCCGGCCAGTCCCTGTCAGTCCCGGCCAGTCCCAGTCAGTCCCAGTCAGTCCCGGCCAGCTCCGGCCGCTCCCGGCCAGTCCCCGGCCCCACCACTATGATATGTGACTCTTGTTGACTGCTCTTTCCCTGGGCCTCTTTCCACATCTCACAGCACTGCAACCCACTGTATAACTACATCAATGTCATTTATACTGTAAATAAGATATGTTTTATGTAAATTGAACTCCTGCTAATCTTTAATGTGTTGTGTTATGCAAAAAAAAGAAAATAATAATAAAAATGGACCTGTTTTGTTTGTTGCTTTGTTGTTTTCCTCGTTTTTTATTTTTTTATTTTTTTTTGCTTGTTGTATGTAATGTCATAATAATTCTGATCTGAAATCAGTCCCAAGGTGTCTACAGTGCTCTTTATAACCCTGTTTTATGAAAATACGACTGTTTACTATCTATCTTTAGGAATTTCATAATAAATGGTTCAAACGAGACGATACCTTTCAGTGTTTTTAATTCCGTTTTAACCATACATGTTACATTTGGTGTTAGAAATACAGCGACTGTGTCCAGCTGAGCTTTAGCGGTAGAAACATTAAACACTCTGGTAGTTTCACTATAGGAGATCACTCAGGTTTCACTGTTAGTAATAAGATATCCATAGATGAACAGAGACCCTCTGGCATCCTCTGACATCATCTAACATCATCTAGTCTACTAACAGGAGTACGGGCAGACATCCTCTGACATCATCTAGTCTACTAACAGGAGTACGGGCAGACATCATCTGACATCATCTAACATCATCTAGTCCACTAACAGGAGTATGGGCAGACATCCTCTGACATCATCTAGTCTACTAACAGGAGTACGGGCAGACATCATCTGACATCATCTAACATCATCTAGTCCACTAACAGGAGTATGGGCAGACATCATCTGACATCATCTAACATCATCTAGTCCACTAACAGGAGTATGGGCAGACATCCTCTGACATCATCTAACATCATCTAGTCCACTAACAGGAGTATGGGCAGACATCCTCTGACATCCTCTGACATCATCTAGTCTACTAACAGGAGTATGGGCAGACATCCTCTGACATCATCTAGTCTACTAACAGGAGTATGGGCTAACACCATCTGACATCCTCTGACATCATCTAGTCTACTAACAGGAGTATGGTCTGACACCATCTGACATCCTCTGACATCATCTAGTCTACTAAAAGGAGTATGGACTGACATCATCTGACATCATCTAGTCTACTAACAGGAGTATGGACTGACATCATCTGACATCATCTAGTCTACTAACAGGAGTATGCACTGACATCATCTGACATCATCTAGTCTACTAACAGGATTATGGGCAGACATCATCTGACATCATCTAGTCTCCTAACAGGAGTACGGACTGACATCATCTGACATCCTCTGACATCATCTAGTCTACAAACATGATTATTGGGCAGACATCCTCTGACATCATCTAGTCTACTAACAGGAGTATGGACTGACATCATCTGACATCATCTAGTCTCCTAACAGGAGTACGGACTGACATCATCTGACATCCTCTGACATCATCTAGTCTACTAACAGGATTATGGGCAGACATCCTCTGACATCATCTAGTCTACTAACAGGAGTATGGACAGACATCCTCTGACATCATCTAGTCTACTAACAGGAGTATGGACAGACATCCTCTGACATCATCTAGTCTACTAACAGGAGTATGGACAGACATCCTCTGACATCATCTAGTCTACTAACAGGAGTATGGGCAGACATCCTCTGACATCATCTAGTCTACTAACAGGAGTATGGACAGACATCCTCTGACATCCTCTGACCTCATCTAGTCTACTAACAGGATTATGGGCAGACATCATCTGACATCATCTAGTCTCCTAACAGGAGTACGGACTGACATCATCTGACATCCTCTGACATCATTTAGTCTACTAACAGGAGTATGGACAGACATCCTCTGACATCCTCTGACATCATCTAGTCTACTAACAGGAGTATGGACAGACATCCTCTGACATCCTCTGACATCATCTAGTCTACTAACAGGATTATGGACAGACATCCTCTGACATCCTCTGACATAATCTAGTCTACTAACAGGAGTATGGACAGACATCCTCTTGACATCATCTCACACTATATTGTTCATCATGGTGGACTCATCCGTGATGTCCTGGCTGGCCTTGAACCTCCGGGATCTTTTTGAGTGTTGCTGTGAGCCATTTACCGTACGGTAAGATACATTCTGATGTTTTGCCAAAATCCTCTTTTAGCTTGTTGTGGCCCTGTAAGTGCTGGACAGGACTCCCTAGCCTTTTACCATAGTACACTGGAAGGATGTCTGGAGCTTTCCTGGGGGGTTGATATGAAGTCTGGCTGTTTCAGCAATGCTTGAACCCATGCAGAGCTCAACTCTGCCTGTAACACACATGAGGAGAGGAGAGGTGAGAGGAGAGGTGAGAGGAGAGGAAAGTAAGGGAGGGGAAGATAGAGGAGGGAGGAGAGGAGAGGACGAGAGGGGAGGGAAGGAGAGGGGAGAGGACGGGAGGAGAGGAGAGGAGAGGAGAGGAGAGGAGAGGAGAATGAGAGGAGAGGGAAGGGGAGAGGAGAGGAGAGGAGAGGAGAGGAGAGGAGAGGAGAGGGAAGAGGAGAGGGGAGGGGAGAGGACGGGAGGGAAGGGAAGGGGAGGGGAGTGCAAAGGAGAGGAGAGGGGTTGAATTTTCAAAATGCAGAGCCAACAACATATCTATGGAAAGTAGGGCTAACTCTTTAATCCCTCACTCCGTGTGTTCGCTGCCCAGTAGAGCTTAGTCTGCATTTGACTCATAAAGAGAGAAGGAGGACGGAGGACTGATGGTTAAATAAATATATAAAGGCTTTCAGATACAGATGTCCTTTTACATGGACACTCACCAACCAGCAGCACTGACCCAAACCACACTTAACCAGTCTCCTTCATCACTGTTCCCTACATAGGAACCTACTTTAGACCAGGAACCCTATCGGGCACTGTGTAGGGAATAGCATGCCGTTTCTGGGATTTACACAAGCCTGTCTCAGCAGACCTGGGTTTAAATGCTTTTTTGTTATTTTTATGATTTGAAATACCGAATCTGTGCTCGATTGAGCATGCCTGGCTTCATAGACCAAATCAGTACATGCCAAAAACCCGTCCATCTGGTACTCTAGGCTCCAGGCTCGAGTAAACGCTAAAGGTGTTTTCAAAGATTTTAAATAGTATTTGAACTAAAAGGTTGGCTTTTCAGTCACGTTCCTCGTTTAAAAAATATATATATATATATTTATTTGTCTGCATCTCTTCTCTGTGCATCTCTTCTCTCATTCATTCCGTGTTGCTAGGGGTTACAGTGGCTTCACAGTCCCAGATGGAATCCTGGGAGTTTGAGTCAGCAGGACTACATTGGTTTTTATCTCCCATGCATTCCGTGTTGCTAGGGGTTACAGTGGCTTCACAGTCCCAGATGGAATCCTGGGAGTTTCCATGTTCCTGTCTAACGTTGTATTCCGTGGACAGTTTTATCTCTAAACTAGACCAGGGTTCAGTTGATATAAAGTAATATAAGCCACCTTCTATTTTCTAGACATCAGATGTGTCCTGGGATTTGGTTCCCATTAGCAAAAAACGGAATTCTTTCCATGTCGCATTCTGCTAATATCAAATTAAATTGTCTTGGTCACATACACGTGTTTAGCAGATTTTATTGCGGGTGTAGTGAAATGCTTGTGAAACATTTTTCTGGGCGAACAATTTAAGGAATAATACATGAAAAATAAAAAATAATGCAGTTTAAGTTTTCTAAGAACTAGAAGCGAGAGCTACAATTTCTCTACAGGTAAAAACACTATTTCATTCTACTATTCTAAGTGTTGAATGATGGTGGTACTCTGTAAGGGTCAAAATACAATTTAATTATACTATTCTAAGTGTTGAATGATGGTGGTACTCTGTAAGGGTCAAAAAACTATTTAATTATACTATTCTAAGTTAGTAAGCCAGACAGAGATAACTGTCTGACTGGGGGGTAGGGGGGGGTAGGAAACCAGACAGAGATAACTGTCTGACTGGGGGGTTAGGAAACCAGACAGAGATAACTGTCTGACTGGGGGGTAGGGGGGGTAGGAAACCAGACAGAGATAACTGTCTGACTGGGGGGTAGGGGGGGGTAGGAAACCAGACAGAGATAACTGTCTGACTGGGGGGTTAGGAAACCAGACAGAGATAACTGTCTGACTGGGGGGTAGGGGGGGTAGGAAACCAGACAGAGATAACTGTCTCACTGTAGGGTTAGGAAACCAGACAGAGATAACTGTCTGACTGGGGGGGTTAGGAAACCAGACAGAGATAACTGTCTCACTGGGGGGGGTTAGGAAACCAGACAGAGATAACTGTCTCACTGGGGGGGGTTAGGAAACCAGACAGAGATAACTGTCTCACTGGGGGGGTTAGGAAACCAGACAGAGATAACTGTCTGACTGGAAGGGGGGGGGGGGGGGGTTAGGAAACCAGACAGAGAAAACTGTCTGACTGGAGGGGTTAGGAAGCCAGGCAGAGATAACTGTCTCACTGGGGGGGGTTAGGAAGCCAGACAGAGATAACTGCCTCACTGGGGGGGGGGGGGGGGGTTAGGAAACCAGACAGAGATAACTGTCACACATTGGGGACCAGGAAACCAGACAGAGATAACTGTCTGACTGGGGGGGCCAGGAAACCAGACAGAGATAACTGTCTAACTAGGGGGGGGGGGGGGGGGGGTTAGGAAACCAGACAGAGATAACTGTCTCACTGTACAGATTACAGTTGCAGACAGTTGACTCAGCCCTGTCAAACACAGTATCCGGTTGTCTGATGACGCTACCCAGCATGGATTTGTCCTAAACCGGGGTCTCAGTGTCCTAAACCGAGGACTCAGTGTCCTAAACCGAGGTCTCAGTGTCCTAAACCGAGGTCTCAGTGTCCTAAACGGAGGTCTCAGTGTCCTAAACCGAGGTCTCAGTGTCCTAAACCGAGGTCTCAGTGTCCTAAACCGAGGTCTCAGTGTCCTAAACCGAGGTCTCAGTGTCCTAAACGGAGGTCTCAGTGTCCTAAACCGAGGTCTCAGTGTCCTAAACCGAGGTCTCAGTGTCCTAAACCGAGGGCTCAGTGTCCTAAACGGAGGTCTCAGTGTCCTAAACCGAGGTCTCAGTGTCCTAAACGGAGGGCTCAGTGTCCTAAACGGAGGTCTCAGTGTCCTAAACGGAGGGCTCAGTGTCCTAAACCGAGGTCTCAGTGTCCTAAACGGAGGGCTCAGTGTCCTAAACCGAGGTCTCAGTGTCCTAAACGGAGGGCTCAGTGTCCTAAACCGAGGTCTCAGTGTCCTAAACGGAGGGCTCAGTGTCCTAAACCGAGGTCTCAGTGTCCTAAACTGAGGTCTCAGTGTCCTAAACCGAGGTCTCAGTGTCCTAAACGGAGGTCTCAGTGTCCTAAATCGAGGTCTCAGTGTCCTAAACGGAGGTCTCAGTGTCCTAAACCGAGGTCTCAGTGTCCTAAACCGAGGTCTCAGTGTCCTAAACCGAGTTCTCAGTGTCCTAAACCGAGGTCTCAGTGTCCTAAACGGAGGTCTCAGTGTCCTAAACCGAGGTCTCAGTGTCCTAAACCGAGGTCTCAGTGTCCTAAACCGAGGGCTCAGTGTCCTAAACGGAGGTCTCAGTGTCCTAAACCAAGGTCTCAGTGTCCTAAACGGAGGGCTCAGTGTCCTAAACGGAGGGCTCAGTGTCCTAAACCGAGGTCTCAGTGTCCTAAACGGAGGGCTCAGTGTCCTAAACCGAGGTCTCAGTGTCCTAAACTGAGGTCTCAGTGTCCTAAACCGAGGTCTCAGTGTCCTAAACCGAGGTCTCAGTGTCCTAAACGGAGGGCTCAGTGTCCTAAACGGAGGGCTCAGTGTCCTAAACGGAGGGCTCAGAGAGCCATTTAAGGATGTGTCCTAATTGGGACCATATTTCCTATTTAGTGCACTATGTTTTGAACAGGGGACCACAGCACTCTGGTGAAAAGTAGTGCACTATGTAGGAAACGGGGTGCCATTTATGTCACACGTAGCACCAGGAGCCAGAGGACTTCATTGCTGTAACAAGTGGCAGAGTGGAGATATATGTAGATGATCTTTAGATTGTAGTGATACGTACATCATCGGAGCCAGAGGACATTATCTCATTTCTGTTTTCATCCCTAGATGTTGATTAGCTGTCGGTCGTTAGATGGTGGTAAACGGAGGAGGGAAGGAGAGAGAGAGAGAGAGAGAGAGAGAGAGAGAGAGAGAGAGAGAGAGAGAGAGAGAGAGAGACAGAGAGAGAAAGAGAGAGAGAGAGAGAGAGAGAGAGAGAGAGAGAGAGAGAGAGAGAGAGAGAGAGGGAAAGACGGACAGAGAGAGCGAGAGAGAGAGAGAGAGAGAGAGAGAGAGAGAGAGAGAGAGAGAGAGAGAGAGAGAGAGACACAGAGAGACGCAGAGAGACACAGAGAGACAGAGTAGGGGAGAAGGAGAGAGAGAGAGAGAGAGAGAGAGAGACACAGAGAGACACAGAGAGACACAGAGAGACAGAGTAGGGGAGAAGGAGAGAGAGAGGAAGGGAGAGAGAGAGAGAGAGAGAGAGAGAGAGAGAGACAGAGTAGGGGAGGAGAGAAAGAGGAAGAGAGAGAGACATGTGCTGTTGTGTTGAGGGTGGTTGCTGCTGTTAGTCTAAGTATAATAATGTATTTAAGACACACAACATGCTGTATATCCTCAGTCACATCAACTCCTGGGAAACAAACACACTTCACAAACAAACACTTTTTATTTTTATAGTGTTATTATATGAATGTGTTTATGACACACAGACACACATGTGGAACGCCCTGTTTGCTTCTGTATTACATTCTCATGTACTCAGACCCCTTGACTTTCTCCATATGTTGTTACGTTACAGCCTTATTCTAACAAACATCTAAAACACAATACCTCATGATGACATCACAATACCCCATGTTATATGTTGTTACGTTACAGCCTTATTCTAACAAACATCTAAAACACAATACCTCATGATGACATCACAATACCCCATGATGACATCACAATACTCCATAATGACATCACAATACCCCATGTTATATGTTGTTACGTTACAGCCTTATTCTAACAAACATCTAAAACACAATACCTCATGATGACATCACAATACCCCATGATGACATCACAATACTCCATGATGACATCACAATACCCCATGTTATATGTTGTTATATTACAGCCTTATTCTAACAAACATCTAAAACACAATAGCCCATGATGACATCACAATACCCCATGTTATATGTTGTTACGTTACAGCCTTATTCTAACAAACATCTAAAACACAATACCTCACGATGACATCACAATACTACATAATGACATCACAATACCCCATGATGACTTCACAATACCCCATGTTATATGTTGTTACGTTACAGCCTTATTCTAACATGATTAAACAAACATCTAAAACACGATACCTCATGATGACATCACAATACCCCATAATGACATCACAATACCTAATTATGACATCACAATACCCCATAATGAAATGTTATGCAAATGTATTAAAATTTGTACTTAGAGAAGTAATCAGACCCGTTGCTATGAGACTCGAAATTGAGCTCAGGTGCATCCTGTTTCCATTGATCATCCTTGCGATGTTTCTACAACTTGATTGGAGTCCACCTGTGGAAAATTCTAATGATTGGACATGATTTGGAAAGGCACACACCTGGCTATATAAGGTCCCACAGTTGACAGTGCATGTCAGAGCAAAAACCAAGCCATGAGGTTGAAGGAATTGTCCGTAGAGCTCCGAGACAGGATTGTGTCGAGGCACAGATCTGGGGAAGGGTACCCATACATTTCTGCAGCATTGAAGGTCCCCAAGAACACAGTGGCCTCCATCATTCTGAAATGGAAGAAGTTTGGAACCACCAAGACTCTTCCAAGAGCTGGTCGCCCAGGCAAAACTGAAGAATCGGGGGAGAAGGGCCTTGGTCAGGGATGTGACCAAGAACTCGATGGTCACTCTGACAGGGCTCCAGAGTTCCTCTGTGGAGATGGGAGAACCTTCCAGAAAGACAACTATCTCTGCAGCAACAATCAGGCCTTTATGGTAGAGTGGCCAGACGGAAGCCACTCCTCAGTAAAAGGCACATGACAGCCCACTTGGAGTTTGCCAAAAGGCCCCTAAAGACTTTCAGACCATGAGAAAAAAGATTCACTTGTCTGATGAAACCAAGATTGAACTCTTTGGCCTGAATGCCAAGCGTCACGTCTGGAGGAAACCTGGCACCATCTTTACGGTGAAGCATGGCGGTGGCAGCATCATGCTGTAGGGAAGTTTTTCAGCGGCAGGGACTGGGAGACTAGTCAGGATCGAGGCAAAGATGAACGGAGCAAAGTACAGAGAGATCATTCATGAAATCCTGCTCCAGAGTGCTCAGGACCTCAGACTGGGGCGAAGGTTCACCTTCCAACAGTACAACGACCCTAAGCACAAGGCCAAGACTATGCAGGAGTGGCTTCAGGACAAGTCTCTTAATGTCTTTCTGTGGCCCAGACAGAACCCATAAATGAACCCGATCGAACATCTCTGGAGAGACCTGAAAAGCTTGTAGCTTGGCACACCTAGCTACCCAAAAGGACTCGAGGCTGTGATCGCTGCCAAAGGTGCTTCAACAAAGTACTGAGTAAAGGGTCTGAATACTTATGTAAATGTGGTATTTTGGTTTTTGCAAAACTGAAATAAAAGCCTGCTTTTGCTTTAGCATTATGTGGTACTGTGAGTAGATTGATGAGTGGGGGAAAAAACAATTTAATCAATTTTTAGGAAAAGGCTGTAACTTAATAACAAAATGTGGAAAAAGTCAAGGGGTCTGAATACTTTCCAAAGGTGTGTGTGTGTGTGCGTGTGCGTGTGCGTGTGCGTGTCTGTGTGAGTGTGAGTGTGAGTGTGTGTGTGTGTGCGTGTGCGTGTGCGTGTGTGTGTGTGAGTGTGGGCGTTTGTGTGTTTCCAGTTTAATTTTCACGTTCACAAGAACAGTGAAATGTCTTTCCTGCAGCTCTGACCCCGAGAACACAGTAATCAATAACAATGTAGCACTAAAAATAACAAGGAAGACAACAATAAGAAATAAGAACACTATATACAGGGTCAGTTAATATCATACTATATACAGGGTCAGTTAATACCATACTCTATACAGGGTCAGTTAATACCATACTCTATACAGGGTCAGTTAGTACCATACTATATACAGGGTCAGTTAGTACCATACTATATACAGGGTCAGTTAATACCATACTATATACAGAGTCAGTTAATACCATACTATATACAGGGTCAGTTAGTACCATACTATATACAGGGTCAGTTAGTACCACACTATATACAGGGTCAGTTAGTACCATACTATATACAGGGTCAGTTAATACCATACTATATACAGGGTCAGTTAATACCATACTATATACAGGGTCAGTTAATACCATACTATATACAGGGTCAGTTAATACCATACTATATACAGGGTCAGTTAATACCATACTATATACAGGGTCAGTTAATACCATACTATATACAGGGTCAGTTAATACCATACTATATAAAGGGTCAGTTAATACCATACTATATACAGGGTCAGTTAATACCATACTATATACAGGGTCAGTTAATACCATACTCTATACAGGGTCAGTTAGTACCATACTATATACAGGGTCAGTTAGTACCATACTATATACAGGGTCAGTTAATACCACACTATATACAGGGTCAGTTAATACCACACTATATACAGGGTCAGTTAATACCATACTATATACAGGGTCAGTTAATACCATACTCTATACAGGGTCAGTTAGTACCATACTATATACAGGGTCAGTTAATACCACACTATATACAGGGTCAGTTAATACCACACTATATACAGGGTCAGTTAATACCACACTATATACAGGGTCAGTTAATACCATACTATATACAGGGTCAGTTAATACCACACTATATACAGGGTCAGTTAGTACCATACTATATACAGGGTCAGTTAATACCATACTATATACAGGGTCAGTTAATACCATACTATATACAGGTTCAGGTTAATACCATATACAGGGTCAGTTAGTACCATACTATATACAGGGTCAGTTAATACCATACTATATACAGGGTCAGTTAGTACCACACTATATACAGGGTCAGTTAATACCATACTATATACAGGGTCAGTTAATACCATACTATATACAGGGTCAGTTAGTACCACACTATATACAGGGTCAGTTAGTACCATACTATATACAGGATCAGTTAATACCATACTATATACAGGGTCAGTTAATACCATACTATATACAGGGTCAGTTAATACCATACTATATACAGGGTCAGTTAATACCATACTATATACAGGGTCAGTTAATACCATACTATATACAGGGTCAGTTAATACCATACTATATACAGGGTCAGTTAGTACTATATACAGGGTCAGTTAATACCATACTATATACAGGGTCAGTTAATACCATACTATATACAGGGTCAGTTAATACCATACTCTATACAGGGTCAGTTAATACCATACTATATACAGGGTCAGTTAATACCATACTCTATACAGGGTCAGTTAATACCATACTATATACAGGGTCAGTTAGTACTATATACAGGGTCAGTTAATACCATACTATATACAGGGTCAGTTAATACCATACTCTATACAGGGTCAGTTAATACCATACTATATACAGGGTCAGTTAATACCATACTATATACAGGGTCAGTTAATACCATACTCTATACAGGGTCAGTTAATACCATACTATATACAGGGTCAGTTAGTACCATACTATATACAGGGTCAGTTAATACCATACTATATACAGGGTCAGTTAGTACTATATACAGGGTCAGTTAATACCATACTCTATACAGGGTCAGTTAATACCATACTATATACAGGGTCAGTTAGTACCATACTATATACAGGGTCAGTTAGTACCATACTTTATACAGGGTCAGTTAATACCATACTATATACAGGGTCAGTTAATACCACACTATATACAGGGTCAGTTAATACCATACTCTATACAGGGTCAGTTAATACCATACTATATACAGGGTCAGTTAGTACCATACTATATACAGGGTCAGTTAATACCATACTATATACAGGGTCAGTTAATACCATACTATATACAGGGTCAGTTAATACCATACTATATACAGGGTCAGTTAATACCATACTATATACAGGGTCAGTTAATACCATACTCTATACAGGGTCAGTTAATACCATACTATATACAGGGTCAGTTAATACCATACTATATACAGGGTCAGTTAATACCATACTATATACAGGGTCAGTTAGTACCATACTATATACAGGGTCAGTTAATACCATACTATATACAGGGTCAGTTAGTACCACACTCTATACAGGGTCCGTTAGTACCATACTATATACAGGGTCAGTTAATACCATACTATATACAGGGTCAGTTAATACCATACTATATACAGGGTCAGTTAGCACCACACTCTATACAGGGTCAGTTAGTACCATACTATATACAGGGTCAGTTAAGACCATACTATATACAGGGTCAATTAGTACCATACTATATACAGGGTCAGTTAGTACCACACTCTATACAGGGTCAGTTAGTACCATACTATATACAGGGTCAGTTAATACCATACTATATACAGGGTCAGTTAGTACCATACTATATACAGGGTCAGTTAATACCATACTAGATACAGGGTCAGTTAGTACTATATACAGGGTCAGTTAATACCATACTATATACAGGGTCAGTTAATACCATACTATATACAGGTTCAGTTAGTACTATATACAGGGTCAGTTAATACCATAC
>NC_048571.1:34569614-34584614 GCF_013265735.2 Oncorhynchus mykiss
TAGTAGACCCAGTAGTGATGACAGTCTATCTGCAGTAGTAGACCCAGTAGTGATGACAGATGGAGCTGCAGTAGACCCCGTAGTGATGACAGATGGAGCTGCAGTAGTAGACCCAGTAGTGATGACAGATGGAGCTGCAGTAGTAGGCCCAGTAGTGATGACAGATGGAGCTGTAGTAGTAGACCCAGTAGTGATGACAGATGGAGTTGTAGTAGTAGACCCCGTAGTGATGACAGATGGAGCTGCAGTAGACCCAGTAGTGATGACAGTCTATCTGCAGTAGTAGACCCAGTAGTGATGACAGTCTATCTGCAGTAGTAGACCCCGTAGTGATGAAAGATGATGCTACATTTTTAATGTAACACTGAGCTGCATAAACTATCGCCCACACGACGGCGGTTGTCGGGGGGAAGCCTCCCCTGAGGCGGAGGGTCTCTTTGTTAACAGCAGCTGGTGCGTGATCTCTAATGTTAAAGGAAATCTCCGGGTTTTGGTTGCCGGAGTTAGGATACCTTAATGCTAAGCTGTAAAAACACATGATTTAGCAAGAGATGTTTCGTCTATATGTTTTGTGTCTGTCTATGTACCACCACAGACCGATGCTGGCGCTAAGAGAGGAGTCAACGAGCTGCACAGGGCCGTAAAGCAAACAGAGAAAGGCTTATCAAAAAGCGTCTCTCCTATTGGCCGGTGACTTTAATGCAGGAAAACTGAAATCTGTTCAACCTCATTTCTACCAGCATGTCTCCTGAACAACTAAAGGAGAGAAAACATGCAGATCACCTTCATACCACAAACAGAGATGCATACGAAGCTTTCCCTCCGTCTCTCTGTTCTGTTGTAACAACACACAGTCACAACCCTCCTCCACCCTGCTCCCTCTATAACCCGCCACCCTCCACCCTGCTCCACCCTCCACCCTGCTCCACCCTGTTCCCTCTATAACCCTCCACTCTGTTCCCTCTATAACCCTCCACCCTCCACCCTGTTCCCTCTATAACCCTCCACCCTCCACCCTGATCCACCCTGTTCCCTCTATAACCCTCCACTCTGTTCCCTCTATAACCCTCCACCCTGCTCCCTCTATAACCCTCCACCCTCCACCCTGTTCCCTCTATAACCCTCCACCCTCCACCCTGTTCCCTCTATAACCCTCCACCCTGCTCCCTCTATAACCCTCCACCCTGTTCCCTCTATAACCCTCCACCCTCCACTCTGCTCCCTCTAAAACCCTCCACCCTGTTCCCTCTATAACCCTCCACACTCCACCCTCCACCTTGTTCCCTCTATAACCCTCCACCCTCCACCCTGCTCCCTCTATAACCCTCCACCCTCCACCCTGCTCCCTCTATAACCCTCCACCCTGTTCCCTCTATAACCCTCCACCCTGTTCCCTCTATAACCCTCCACCCTCCACCCTGCTCCCTCTATAACCCTCCACCCTCGACCCTAATCCCTCTATAACCCTCCACCCTGTTCCCTCTATAACCCTCCACCCTGTTCCCTCTATAACCCTCCACCCTGCTACCTCTATAACCCTCGACCGTCCACCCTGCTCCCTCTATAACCCTCCACCCTCCACCCTCCGCCCTCCACCCTGTTCCCTCTATAACCCTCCACCCTGCTCCCTCAATAACCCTCCACCCTCCACCCTGCTCCCTCTATAACCCTCCACCCTGCTCCCTCAATAACCCTCCACCCTCCACCCTGTTCTCTCTATAACCCTCCACCCTCCACCCTGCTCCCTCTATAACCCTCCACCCTGCTCCCTCCACCCTCCCCCCTCCTCCCTGCTCCCTGCACCCTCCCCCCTCCACCCTGCTCCCTGCAACCTCCCCCCTCCACCCTGCTCCCTGCAACCTCCCCCCTCCACCCTGATCCCTCTATAACCCTCCACCCTGCTCCCTCTATAACCCTCCACCCTCCACCCTGCACCCTCCACCCTCCACCCTGCTCCCTGCTCCCTCTATCCTTCTCTCTTCATGTGTGGTGTGAGAGTGAGAAACTACAGATGGATGTGTTTGCAGGGACAAGCCAATGGCTTATCAGTCCTCATTTATATTCCCAGGTATAAAACATTTGGCTTTTTGAGATGGTCTGATTCTGTCCCGGACCAGTCTGGGTTCAGACTGGGGACTGTGTCCCAAACGGCTCCCTGTTCCCTTTCTAGTGGACTACTTTGACCGTTGCTGTGCCATTTGGGATGCAACCGACTGACTCCAGACTGAATTAGGGAAAATTGGTTTCTGCTATCTCACTGTAAACACACTGTAAGAAGAAACCCAGGTCTCCCCCTCTCTTTCTCTCTATTCCTCTCTCTCTCTCTCTCTCTCTCTCTCTCTCTCTCTCTCTCTCTCTGTCTCTCTCTCTCTCTCTATTCCTCTCTCTCTTGCTCTCTTTCTCTCTCTCTCTCTCTCTCTCTCTTGCTCTCTTTCTCTCTCTCTCTCTCTGTCTCTCTCTCTCTCTCTCTCTCTCTCTCTCTCTGTCTCTCTCTCTCTATTCCTCTCTCTCTTGCTCTCTTTCTCTCTCTCTCTCTCTGTCTCTCTCTCTCTCTCTCTCTCTCTCTATTCCTCTCTCTCTTGCTCTCTTTCTCTCTCTCTCTCTCTCTCTCTCTGTCTCTCTCTCTCTATTCCTCTCTCTCTTGCTCTCTTTCTCTCTCTCTCTCTCTCTCTGTCTCTCTCTCTCTCTCTCTCTCTCTCTCTATTCCTCTCTCTCTTGCTCTCTTTCTCTCTCTCTCTCTCTCTCTGTCTCTCTCTCTCTATTCCTCTCTCTCTTGCTCTCTTTCTCTCTCTCTCTCTCTCTCTCTGTCTCTCTCTCTCTCTCTCTATTCCTCTCTCTCTTGCTCTCTTTCTCTCTCTCTCTCTCTCTCTCTCTCTCTCTCTCTCTCTCTTCTGTCTCCTTCTTCAGCCAAGGTGATAATGTTTCTGATAAACAGAATGTGTTTTCTCTTTATTTATAGATTATATTTTTCAATTTATCTGAATTCTCTATATGACAATCAGATGTCACAATCCTGGGTCCCTAAAATAGAATAAAAAATACTTTGACTATGACTAGGATGGGTGGGGTGGATTATGGGTAATGAAGTGTACATGAATTTGAGAGGAGGAGGTCCATCGAGTCATGTGGTGCTGAGCTTTAGCAACCCAGGGAGGAGGTACAGGCCAGGTCACCCATCCATAGGATAGCAACCCAGGGAGGAGGTACAGGCAAGGTCACCCACCCATAGGATAGCAACCCAGGGAGGAGGTACAGGCAAGGTCACCCATCCATAGGATAGCAACCCAGGGAGGAGGTACAGGCAAGGTCACCCATCCATAGGATAGCAACCCAGGGAGGAGGTACAGGCAAGGTCACCCATCCATAGGATAGCAACCCAGGGAGGAGGGACAGGCAAGGTCACCCATCCATAGGATAGCAACCCAGGGAGGAGGTACAGGCAAGGCCACCCATCCATAGGATAGCAACCCAGGGAGGAGGTACAGGCAATGTCACCCATCCATAGGATAGGAACCCAGGGAGGAGGGACAGGCAAGGTCACCCACCCATAGGATAGCAACCCAGGGAGGAGGGACAGGCAAGGTCACCCATCCATAGGATAGCAACCCAGGGAGGAGGTACAGGCAAGGTCACCCACCCATAGGATAGCAACCCAGGGAGGAGGGACAGGCAAGGTCACCCATCCATAGGATAGCAACCCAGGGAGGAGGTACAGGCAAGGCCACCCATCCATAGGATAGCAACCCAGGGAGGAGGTACAGGCAATGTCACCTATCCATAGGATAGGAACCCAGGGAGGAGGGACAGGCAAGGTCACCCACCCATAGGATAGCAACCCAGGGAGGAGGGACAGGCAAGGTCACCCATCCATAGGATAGCAACCCAGGGAGGAGGTACAGGCAAGGTCACCCACCCATAGGATAGCAACCCAGGGAGGAGGTACAGGCAAGGTCACCCATCCATAGGATAGCAACCCAGGGAGGAGGTACAGGCAAGGTCACCCACCCATAGGATAGCAACCCAGGGAGGAGGTACAGGCAAGGTCACCCATCCATAGGATAGCAACCCAGGGAGGAGGTACAGGCAAGGTCACCCATCCATAGGATAGCAACCCAGGGAGGAGGGACAGGCAAGGTCACCCATCCATAGGATAGCAACCCAGGGAGGAGGTACAGGCAAGGCCACCCATCCATAGGATAGCAACCCAGGGAGGAGGTACAGGCAATGTCACCCATCCATAGGATAGGAACCCAGGGAGGAGGGACAGGCAAGGTCACCCACCCATAGGATAGCAACCCAGGGAGGAGGTACAGGCAAGGTCACCCATCCATAGGATAGCAACCCAGGGAGGAGGTACAGGCAAGGTCACCCATCCATTGGATAGCAACCCAGGGAGGAGGGACAGGCAAGGTCACCCATCCATAGGATAGCAACCCAGGGAGGAGGTACAGGCAAGGCCACCCATCCATAGGATAGCAACCCAGGGAGGAGGTACAGGCAATGTCACCCATCCATAGGATAGGAACCCAGGGAGGAGGGACAGGCAAGGTCACCCACCCATAGGATAGCAACCCAGGGAGGAGGTACAGGCAAGGTCACCCATCCATAGGATAGGAACCCAGGGAGGAGGTACAGGCAAGGTCACCCATCCATAGGATAACAACCCAGGGAGGAGGTACAGGCAAGGTCACCCACCCATATGATAGCAACCCAGGGAGGAGGTACAGGCAAGGTCACCCATCCATAGGATAGGAACCCAGGGAGGAGGGACAGGCAAGGTCACCCACCCATAGGATAGCAACCCAGGGAGGAGATACAGGCAAGGCCAGGTCACCCACCCATAGGATAACAACCCAGGGAGGAGGGACAGGCAAGGCAAGGTCGCCCATCCATAGGATAGCAACCCAGGGAGGAGGGACAGGCAAGGTCACCCATCCATAGGATAGCAACCCAGGGAGGGGGGACAGGCAAGGTCACCCATCCGTAGGATAACAACCCAGGGAGGAGGGACAGGCAAGGCAAGGTCACCCACCCATATGATAACAACCCAGGGAGGAGGGACAGGCAAGGTCACCCACCCATAGGATAGCAACCCAGGGAGGTGGTACAGGCAAGGTCACCCATCCATAGGATAACAACCCAGGGAGGAGGGACAGGCAAGGCAAGGTCACCCACCCATATGATAACAACCCAGGGAGGCGGGACAGGCAAGGTCACCCACCCATAGGATAAAAACCCAGGGAGGAGGTACAGGCAAGGTCACCCACCCATAGGATAACAACACAGGAAGGAGGGACAGGCAAGGTCACCCATCCATAGGATAACAACCCAGGGAGGAGGGACAGGCAAGGCAAGGTCACCCATCCATAGGATAACAACCCAGGGAGGAGGGACAGGCAAGGCAAGGTCACCCACCCATATGATAACAACCCAGGGAGGAGGGACAGGCAAGGTCACCCACCCATAGGATAGCAACCCAGGGAGGTGGTACAGGCAAGGTCACCCATCCATAGGATAACAACCCAGGGAGGAGGGACAGGCAAGGCAAGGTCACCCACCCATATGATAACAACCCAGGGAGGAGGGACAGGCAAGTTCACCCACCCATAGGATAGCAACCCAGGGAGGAGGGACAGGCAAGGTCACCCATCCATAGGATAGGAACCCAGGGAGGAGGTACAGGCAAGGTCACCCATCCATAGGATAGCAACCCAGGGAGTAGGTACAGGCAAGGTCACCCACCCATAGGATAACAACCCAGGGAGGAGGGTCACGTCAAGGTCACCCACCCATAGGATAACAACCCAGGGAGGAGGGACAGGCAATGTCACCCACCCATAGGATAGGAACCCAGGGAGGAGGGACAGGCATGGCAAGGTCACCAATCCATAGGATAGGAACCCAGGGAGGAGGTACAGGCAAGGTCACCCACCCATAGGATAACAACCCAGGGAGGAGGGTCACGTCAAGGTCACCCACCCATAGGATAACAACCCAGGGAGGAGGGACAGGCAATGTCACCCACCCATAGGATAGGAACCCAGGGAGGAGGGACATGCATGGCAAGGTTACCAATCCATAGGATAGGAACCCAGGGAGGAGGTACAGGCAAGGTCACCCACCCATAGGATAACAACCCAGGGAGGAGGGACAGGCAAGGTCACCCATCCATAGGATAGCAACCCAGGGAGGAGGTACAGGCAAGGTCACCCACCCATAGGATAACAACCCAGGGAGGAGGGACAGGCAAGGTCACCCACCCATAGGATAGCAACCCAGGGAGGAGGTACAGGCAAGGTCACCCATCCATAGGATAACAACCCAGAGCAGCAGCAGATGCTATAGACACACAGGGGAGACAGAAGGAGAGACAGGGGGAGACAGAAGGAGACAAAGGGAGAAAGGGGGAGACAGGGGAGACAGAAGGAGAGACAGGGGGAGACAGGGGGAGACAGAAGGAGACAAAGGGAGAAAGGGGGAGACATGGGGAGACAGAAGGAGACAAAGGGAGAAAGGGGGAGACAGGGGAGACAGAAGGAGACACAGGGAGAAAGGGGAAGACAGGGGAGACAGAAGGAGAGACAAAGGGAGACAGGGGGAGACAGAAGGATACAAAGGGAGAAAGGGGGAGACAGGGGGAGACAGAAGGAGACAAAGGGAGAAAGGGGGAGACAGGGGAGACAGAAGGAGACAAAGGGAGAAAGGGGAAGACAGGGGAGACAGAAGGAAAGACAAAGGGAGACAGGGGGAGACAGGGAGAAACAGGGGGAGACATGGGGAGACAGAAGGAGACAAAGGGAGAAAGGGGGAGACAGAGGGAGACAAAGGGAGACGGGGGGAGACCGAGAGAGACAGAGGGAGACAGAGGGAGACAGGTGGAGACAGGGGGAGAGACAGAGGGAGACAGAGAGGGAGACAGAAGGAGACAAAGGGAGACAGAGGGAGACAGAGGGAGACAGAGAGGGAGACAGAAGGAGACAAAAGGAGACAGAGGGAGACAGAGGGAGACAGGGGGAGACAGAGGAAGACAGACAGAGACAGAAATAGGGAGACAGAGGGAGACAGGGGGAGACAGGGGGAGAGACAGAGGGAGACAGACAGAGACAGAAATAGGGAGACAGAGGGAGACAGAGGGAGACAGAGGAAGACAGGGGGAGACAGGGGGAGACAGAAGAAGACAGAGGAAGACAGGGTGAGACAGAGGGAGACAGAGGGAGACAGAGGAAGACAGTGGGAGACAGAGGGAGACAGAGGGACAGAGGGAGACAGAGGAAGACACGGGGAGACAGGGGGAGACAGAGGGATACAGAGGGAGACAGGGGGAGACAGGGAGAAACAGGGGGAGACATGGGGAGACAGAAGGAGACAAAGGGAGAAAGGGGGAGACAGAGGGAGACAAAGGGAGACGGGGGGAGACCGAGAGAGACAGAGGGAGACAGAGGGAGACAGGTGGAGACAGGGGGAGAGACAGAGGGAGACAGAGAGGGAGACAGAAGGAGACAAAGGGAGACAGAGGGAGACAGAGGGAGACAGAGAGGGAGACAGAAGGAGACAAAGGGAGACAGAGGGAGACAGAGGGAGACAGGGGGAGACAGAGGAAGACAGACAGAGACAGAAATAGGGAGACAGAGGGAGACAGGGGGAGACAGGGGGAGAGACAGAGGGAGACAGACAGAGACAGAAATAGGGAGACAGAGGGAGACAGAGGGAGACAGAGGAAGACAGGGGGAGACAGGGGGAGACAGAAGAAGACAGAGGAAGACAGGGTGAGACAGAGGGAGACAGAGGGAGACAGAGGAAGACAGTGGGAGACAGAGGGAGACAGAGGGACAGAGGGAGACAGAGGAAGACACGGGGAGACAGGGGGAGACAGAGGGATACAGAGGGAGACAGGGGAGGCAGAGGAAGACAGAGGGAGACAGAGGGAGACAGGGGGAGACAGAGGGAGACAGAGAGAGACAGGGGGAGACAGAGAGAGACAATGGGAGTCAGAGGGAGACAGGGGGAGACAGGGGGAGACAGAGGGAGACAGAGGGAGACAGGGGAGGCAGAGGAAGACAGAGGGAGACAGAGAGAGACAGGGGGAGTAAGAGGGAGACAGGGGGAGACAGAGAGAGACAGGGGGAGACAGAGGGAGACAGTGGGAGACAGAGGGAGACAGAGGGAGACAGAGGGAGACAGAGGAAGACAGGGGGAGACAGAGGGAGACAGAGGGAGACAGGGGGAGACAGGGGAGACAGAGGGAGACAGAGGGAGACAGGGGGAGAGACAGAGGAAGACAGGGTGAGACAGAGTGAGACAGGGGGAGACAGAGGGAGACAGGGGGAGACAGAGAGAGACAGGGGAGACATAGGGAGACAGGGGGAGACAGAGGGAGACAGAGGGAGACAGAGGCCGACAGGGGGAGACAGAGGGAGACAGAGGGAGACAGGGGGAGACAGAGGGAGACAGGGGGAGACAGAGGGAGACAGAATGAGACAGAGGGAGACAGGGAGAGACAGAATGAGACATTGGGGCATAAGGATGAGCTCCTACTGCTCATTGTCTGCTCCCATCCTCCCTTCCTCCTCCCTCCCTCCATCCTCCCTCCCTCCATCCTCCCTTCCTCCTCCCTCCCTCCATCTTCCCTCCATCCTCCCTTCTCCCTCTCTAATCTTTATACCCTCCAGCAATGTCTGTCATGTGACCCTATATCTCTCTCCCTCTATCTTTACACCTCTCTCTCTCTTTCCATATCCCTTTCCTTCTCCTCTCAATTCAATTAAATTCAATTTAAATTCAATTCAATTCAAAGTTCTTTATTTGCAAGGGAAACATATGTTAACGTTGCTAACATTGCTGACATTGCTAACATTGCTAACGTTGCTAACATTGCTAACATTGCTAACGTTGCTAACATTGCTAACATTGCTAACATTGCTAACGTTGCTAACATTGCTAACATTGCTAACATTGCTAACATTGCTAACATTGTTAACATTGCTAACATTGCTAACATTGCTAACATTGCTAACATGGCTAACATTGCTAACATTGCTAACATTGCTAACATTGCTAACATTGCTAACATTGTTAACATTGCTAACATTGTTAACATTGCTAACATTGCTAACATTGCTAACATTGCTAACATTGCCAAAGCAAGTGAAGTAGATAATAAACAAAAGGGAAATAAACAATAAAAACGAACGGTAAACATTTCACTCACAAAAGTTCCCAAAGGAATAAAGACATTTCAAATGTCATATTGTGTCTATATGGGGCGGCAGGGTAGCCTAGTGGTTAGAGCGTTGAACAAGTAACCGGAAGGTTGCGAGTTCAAACCCCCGAGCTGACAAGGTACAAAGCTGTTGTTCTGCCCCTGAACAGGCAGTTAACCCACTGTTCCTAGGCCGTCATTGAAAATAAGAATTTGTTCTTAACTGACTTGCCTGGTTAAATAAAGGTAAAATAAAATATATACTGTGGGTTGTATTTACAGTGGTGTTTGTTCTTCACAGGTTGCCCTTTTCTTGTGGCAACAGGTCACAAATGAAATTAAATTAAATCAAATATTGTTTGTAACATGTGTCGAATACAACAGATGTAGACCTTACAGGGAAATGCTTAATTACTACAAGCCTCTTACAAATCTTGCTGCTGTGATGGCACACTGTGGTATTTCACCCAAAAGATATGGGAGTTTATCAAAATTAGATTTTTCTTTTCAAATTCTTTGTGGGTCTGTGTAATCTGAGGGAAATATGGTGTCTCTAATATGGTCATACATTTGGCAGGAGGTTAGGAAGTGCAGCTCAGTTTCCACCTCATTTTGTGGGCATCTATATTTCTCCCCCATCTCTCCTCTCCCTCTCTTTCTCTCTCTCTCTATATATCTCTCTCTCTCTCCCTCTCTATTTCTCTCTCTCTGTCTCTCTCTCTGTCTCTCTCTCTGTCTCTCTCTCTCCCTCCCTCCCTCTCTCTCTTTCGCTTTCTCTTTCTCTTTCTCTTTCTTTCTTTCTTTCTTTCTCTCTCTCTCTCTCTCTCTCTCTCTCTCTCTCTCTCTCTCTCTTGTCTCTCTGTCTCTCTGTCTCTCTGTCTTTCTCTCTCTCTCTCTCCCCCCTCTCCCCCTCTTCATCTCTATCTCTGTCTCTCTCTTTTTCTCTCTCTCTCTCTCTCTCTCTCTCTCTCTCTCTCTCTCTCTCTCTCTCTCTCTTTCTCTCTCTCTCTCTCTCTCTCTCTCTCTCTCTCTCTCTCTCTCTCTCCCCCTCTCCCCCTCTTCATCTCTCTCTCTCTCTCTCTCTCTCTCTCTCTCTCTCACTCCCCCCTCTCCCCCCTCTTCATCTCTCTCTCTCCGTCTCTCTCTCTGGTGGGGAGCCTCTCTTTTGTGATCAGAAATGAGCCCAACTCAGAGACTCAGAGAGGAGAGGAGGGAACACAATAAGGCTCCTTCACAGAGCCAGAGCTTGTGTCCCAAAGGGTTCCCTATTTCGTTTCGTAAGGCACTACTTTTGACCAAACCCCCACAGGTTCTGGTTTAAAGTAGTGCACTAAATAGGGAATAGGGTGCCATTTGGGAAGCATCACTGGACCTCCAGGCCCATTCCATGAATGGATAATAGGAGAGAAGGAAATGGGTGGGGGGGGGGGGGTCCTCGCCTCAGACCCCTCACCTCCCCACGCCCGGCGCTCAGACAAGCCAACGTTTATTTCCCTTTTCCCCCAATAATCAGTGACGGCCTTGTTCTCTGTCTGTTCTAGACATTAATACCCAACGACCTGGTGAGATGTTATTAATAAACAGAGAGGGCAGGACATAGAGGATGTTAGAACAGGAAGTCAGAGGGCAGGACATAGAGGATGTTAGAACAGGAAGTCCAGTGAGATGTTATTAATAAACAGAGAGGGCAGGACATAGAGGATGTAGGACAGGAAGTCAGAGGGCAAGACATAGAGGATGTTAGAACAGGAAGTCCAGTCAGATGTTATTAATAAACAGAGAGGGCAGGACATGTAGAACAGGAAATTCAGTTGCAAACTAATGAATATCTAAGAGGAGCCAATCCCTTTGATCTGATCCATGGGATAAGACCTGGTGGTGTTCATTAAGACACCTGGTGGTGTTCAATAGGACACCTGGTGGTGTTCATTAAGACACCTGGTGGTGTTCATTAAGACACCTGGTGGTGTTCAATAAGACACCTGGTGGTGTTCATTAAGACAACAGGGGGTGTTCATTAAGATACCTGGTGGTGTTCATTAAGACACTTGGTGGTGTTCATTAAGGCCTGGTGGTGTTCAATAAGACCTGGTGATGTTCATTAAGACATGGTGGGGTTCATTAAGACACCTGGTGGTGTTCATTAAGACCTGTTGGTGTTCGGTAAGACATGGTGGTGTTCATCAAGGCACCAGGTGGTGTTCATTAAGACACCTGGTGGTGTTCAAGAAGACCTAATGCAGTTCATTAAGACATTGGTGGTGTTCAATAAGACCTGGTGGTGTTCATTATGACTTGGTGGTGTTCAATAAGACACCTGGTGGTGTTCATTAAGACACCTGGTCGTGTTCAATAAGGCCTGGTGGTGTTCATTAAGGTCCTGGTTGGGTTCATTAAGACCTGGTGGTGTTCATTAAGACACCTGGTGTTGTTCAATAAGACACCTGGTGGTGTTCATTAAGACCTGGTGGTGTTCATTAAGACATGGTGGGGTTCACTAAGACACCTGGTGGTGTTCATTAAGACACCTGGTGGTGTTCATTAAGACACCTGGTGGTGTTCAATAGGACACCTGGTTGTGTTCAATAAGACACCTGGTGGTGTTCAATAAGACACCCGGTGTTGTTCATTAAGACACCTGGTGGTGTTCAATAGGACACCTGGTGGTGTTCAATAGGACACCTGGTGGTGTTCAATAAGACACCTGGTGGTGTTCATTAAGACACCTGGTGTTGTTCAATAAGACACCTGGTGGTGTTCATTAAGACACCTGGTGGTGTTCAATAAGGCCTGGTGGTGTTCAATAAGACCTGGTGGTGTTCATTAAGACATGGTGGTGTTCGGTAAGACATGGTGGTGTTCATCAAGACACCTGGTGGTGTTCAATAAGACCTAATGGTGTTCATTGAGACACTGGTGGTGTTCATTAAGACCTGATGGTGTTCATTATGACTTGGTGGTGTTCAATAAGACACCTGGTGGTGTTCAAGAAGACACCTGGTGGTGTTCAGTAAGACACCTGGTGGTGTTCAGTAAGACACCTGGTAGTGTTCATGGGTTATTTATGCTTCATGGACGGACGTTACCCCAACCCTTCCTCTTTCCCGTCCTCAGATCCTAGACAACGAAACACTCAACGGGAGGATTTAGGGAATAACAGAACATTAGTTAGTAGAGTATGGTGCATCAGTTCCCACAGAGGACCAGTATCCTAGACAACGAAACACTCAACGGGAGGATTTAGGGAATAACAGAACATTAGTTAGTAGAGTATGGTGCTTGACACACCAGTTCCCACAGAGGACCAGTATCCTAGATAACGAAACACTCAACCTCCCGTTATTTAGGGAATAACAGAACATTAGATGGTGTTCTATACTTGGTTCAGGTTGCACCTTTCACTGTTCTGTCACCGTTGTTCCACCGTTCTTTCACAGTTGTTCCACCGGTCTGTCACCGTTGTTCCACCATTCTGTCACCGTTGTTCCACCGGTCTGTCACCATTGTTCCACTGTTCTGTCACCATTGTTCCACTGTTCTGTCACCGTTGTTCCACCGTTCTGTCACCGTTGTTCCACCGTTCTTTCACCGTTGTTCCACCATTCTGTCACCGTTGTTCCACTGTTCTGTCACCGTTCTGTGACTTCTGTCTCGTGGTCCCGTGAGGCTCAGTTAGTAGAGTATGGTGCTTGACACACCAGGGTCATGGGTTCAATTCCCACAGAGGACCAGTATGAAACAAATATATATTGGAAAAAGGCTACACTGGATAAGAGCGTCTGCTAAATGACTAACATTGTTTCGAGAAATAAATGTCTCTGGGTAATTCATATTCGGTTCATTTGTATTCTTGTGTTAACATGTTTTCTAGCTAATTGTTATTGCAAATTCTACCTCGTTTAATGTATTTTTCAGCACACACTTAGAATAACTTACAGTATGAACGTCAGTCTTCACATTATGCAGTGATACTGCTTCAGAAACCAGACAATTAGACTCTGACCCCTAGTGACCTTTTCTCAGAGCACAGACAGACAGACAATTATCCTCTGACCCCTAGTGACCTTTTCTCAGAGGACAGACAGACAGACAGACAGACAGACAGACAGACAGACAGACAGACAGACAGGCAGGCAGACAGACAGACAGACAGACAGACAGACAGACAGACAGACAGACAGACAGACAGACAGACAGACAGACAGACAGACAGACAGACAGGCAGACAGACAGGCAGACAGACAGGCAGACAGACAGACAGACAGACAGACAGACAGACAGACAGACAGACAGGCAGACAGACAGACAGACAGGCAGACAGACAGACAGACAGACAGACAGACAGACAGACAGACAGACAGACAGACAGACAGACAGACAGACAGACAGACAGACAGGCAGACAGACAGACAGACACAGCATCATAGCTTGTTGGTGAAGGGCTTGGTGCTCCTTTGGCCGCTGGACTGACTGACTCTGTGGGGAAATGGATTGATTCTCTAAAACTCAGGTTGTACTGCGTCCTGCCTCCTGTCAGTCCTCCTGCCAGTCCTCCTGCCTCCTGCCTCCTATCAGTCCTCCTGTCAGTCCTCCTGTCAGTCCTCCTGCCAGTCCTCCTGTCAGCTCTCCTGCCTCCTGTCAGTCCTCCTGTCAGTCCTCCTGCCAGTCCTCCTGTCAGCTCTCCTGCCTCCTGTCAGTCCTCCTGTCAGTCCTCCTGTCAGTCCTCCTGTCAGCTCTCCTGCCTCCTGTCAGTCCTCCTGTCAGTCCTCCTGCCAGTCCTCCTGTCAGCTCTCCTGCCTCCTGTCAGTCCTCCTGTCAGTCCTCCTGTCAGTCCTCCTGGCAGTCCTCCTGTCAGTCCTCCTGTCAGTCCTCCTGCCAGTCCTCCTGTCAGCTCTCCTGCCTCCTGTCAGTCCTCCTGTCAGTCCTCCTGCCAGTCCTCCTGTCAACTCTCCTGCCTCCTGTCAGTCCTCCTGTCAGTCCTCCTGTCAGTCCTCCTGTCAGCTCTCCTGCCTCCTGTCAGTCCTCCTGTCAGTCCTCCTGCCAGTCCTACTGTCAGCTCTCCTGCCTCCTGTCAGTCCTCCTGTCAGTCCTCCTGTCAGTCCTCCTGGCAGTCCTCCTGTCAGTCCTCCTGTCAGTCCTCCTACATCCTGTCAGTCCTCCTATGTGTGTGTGTGTGTGTGTGTGTTCCTCAGCCCTCCACCTTGTCTGCTTGCCTTTGATAGGTTCTAGTAAACAGCATGTCTTGGTGAGTTGTATTAGTTTTATATCTCCAGACAGACTCAGATCCTCACTTCCTGCTCCCTCGATCACAACCTTCAATAACCTTCTGCTGTGTGATGGCCTGTAGGACAACTGAACCATATTTATACATTTATTATTTATATACTTAACCTTTATTTAACTAGGCAAGTCAGTTAAGAACACATTCTTATTTCCAATGACGGCCTATCCCGGCCAAAACCTCCATTAACCTGGACGATGCTGAGCCAATGTTGTGCCGCCCAATGGGGACTCCCGATCACGGCCGGTTGTGATACAGCCCGGAATCGCACCGGGGGTCTGTGGTGACACCTCTAGCACTGAGATACAGTGCTTTAGACCGCTGTGCCACTCGGCAGCCCTAATCTAATCTACAGTAATCTACACGTGTACCGTAGATATAGTCAAGCTATGTTTAATAACAGCAGGTCTGTAGACTACAGCCGGTCTGTAGACTACAGCCGGTCTGTCGACTACAGCCGGTCCGTAGACTACAGCCGGTCCGTAGACTACAGCCGGTCTGTCGACTACAGCAGGTCTGT
>NC_048571.1:34589614-34592114 GCF_013265735.2 Oncorhynchus mykiss
CCCACTATAACATATCTGTAGTCACTACCCCACTACCCCTCTAGAACATCTCTGTAGTCACTACCCCACTACCCCACTAGAACATCTCTGTAGTCACTACCCCACTAGAACATCCCTGTAGTCACTACCCCAGTAGAACATCACTGTAGTCTCTACTCCACTCTCCCTTCTAGAACATCCCTGTAGTCTCTACTCCACTCTCCCCTCTAGAGAGAGAGAGACATGAGAGCGAGAGAGAGAGACAGGAGAGAGAGAGAGAGAGAGAGAGAGAGAGACAGACAGACAGACAGACAGACAGACAGACAGACAGACAGACAGACAGACAGACAGAAATAGAGAGAGAGAGAGACAGACAGAGAGAGAGAGAGAGATGCAGTGTATCCTCAGAACAGAGTATAGACAGGTCCAGGGAGAGAGAGAGAAGCAGATGGCCTCAGAGAGGAGGCCCATAGTGCTTCCTGAAACACAGTGTGGATCTCACTCCTATAACCTTGCCGTGTGTGTGTGTGTGTGTGTGTGTGTGTGTGTGTGTGTGTGTGTGTGTGTGTGTGTGTGTGTGTGTGTGTGTGTGTGTGTGTGTGTGTGTGTGTGTGTGTGTGTGTGTGTGTGTGTGTGTGTGTGTGTGTGGATTGAGGTCAGGGCTTTGTTATGGCCACTCCAATACCTTGACTTTGTTGTCCTTAAGCCAACTTTGGAAGTATGCGTGGAGTCATTGTCCATTTGTGACCAAGATTGAACATATTGACTGATGTCTTGAATTGTTGCTGCAATATATCCACAGACTTTTCCTGCATCGTGATGCCACCTATTTTGTGAATTGCACCAGTCCCTCCTGCAGCATAGCACCCTCACAACATGATGCTGCCACCTCCATGCTTCACGGTTGGGATGGTGTTCTTCGGCTTGCAAGCCTCCCTCTTTTTCCTCCAAACATAACAATGGTCATTATGGCCAAACAGTTCTATTTTTGTTTCATCAGACCAGAGGACATTTTCTCCAAAAAGTACGATCTTTGTCCCCATGTGCAGTTGCAAACCGTAGTCTGGCTTTTTTATGGTGGTTTTGGAGCAGTGGCTTCTTCCTTTCTGAGCGGCCTTTCAGGTTATGTTGATATAGGACTCGTTTTACTGTGGATATAGATACTTTTGTACCTGTTTCCTCCAGCATCTTCACACGGTCCTTTGCTGCTGTTCTGGAATTGATTTGCACTTTTCACACCAAAGTACTTCATCTCTAGGAGACAGAACACGTCTCCTTCCTGAGTGGTATGACGGCTGCGTGGTCCCATGGTGTTTATACTTGCGTACTATTGTTTGTACAGATGAACGTGGTACCTTCAGGTGTTTGGAAATTGCTCCCAAGGATGAACCAGACTTGTGGAGGTCTACAATGTTATCTCTGAGGTCTTAGCTGATTTCTTTTGATTTTCCCATGATGTCAAGCAAGGAGGCACTGAGTTTGAAGGTAGGCCTTGAAATACATCCACAGGTACACCTCCAATTGACTCAAATGATTTCAATTAGCCTATCAGAAGCTTCTAAAGCCATGACGTCATTTTCTGGAATTTTCCAAGTTGTTTAAAAGGCACAGTCAACATAGTGTATGTAAACTTCTGACCCACTGGAATTGTGATACAGTGAATTATAAGTGAAATAATCTGTCTGTAAACAATTGTGTGAAAAATGACTTGTGTCATGCACAAAGTAGATATCCTAACCGACTTGCCAAAACTACAGTTTGTTAACAAGAAAAGTCTGGAGTGGTTGAAAAACGAGTTTTGATGACTCCAACCTGAGTGTATGTAAACTTCAGACTTCAACTTTATGTGTATGTATGTGTGTGTGTGTGTGTGTGTAACACACTGACACACACACTAACACACACACTAACACACTAACACACACACACACACACACACACACACACACACACACACACACACACACACACACACACTAACACACACACACACACACACACACACACATGACTACGTTACGTTATCTTCACATCATTTCTATTAGCTCGACGATTCATCGTAAATCTATCTGAAATTCTGAGGATCAAAACAAGTATTTCATTCTAATCTCTCTCCTCGCTGCTTCTCAGAAGGTTTTTGGGAGGAAACAGAGAGACACATGGAATCCTCTTCTCTCTACTCGCTGCTTCTCAGAAGGTTTTTGGGGGGAAACAGAGAGACACATGGAATCCTCTTCTCTCTCCTCGCTGCTTCTCAGAAGGTTTTTGGGGAGGAAACAGAGAGACACATGGAATCCTCTTCTCTCTCCTCGCTGCTTCTCAGAAGGTTTTTGGGGAGGAAACAGAGAGACACATGGAATCCTCTTCTCTCTCCTCACTGCTTCTCAGAAGGTTTTGGGGAGGAAACAGAGAGACACATGGAATCCTCTTCTCTCTCCTCGCTGCTTCTCAGAAGGGTTTTGGGGAGGAAACAGAGAGACACATGGAATCCTCTTCTATCTCCTCGCTGCTTCTCAGAAGG
>NC_048571.1:34597114-34612114 GCF_013265735.2 Oncorhynchus mykiss
GTCGGAACTAGAAGCACAAGCATTTCGCTACACTCGCATTAACATCTGCTAACCATGTGTATGTGACAAATAAAATTTGATTTGATTTGATTTGATATTCCCTCTGAGTATTAATAAAACAATTTCCAGAGACGTCTTTTAACTTGTCAGAGGGAAGACTAGCTGGGGGGCACAGGAAGTCATCTGGATACCGCTGGTTAGAGGGAAGACTAGCTGGGGGGCACAGGAAGTCATCTGGATACCGCTGGTTAGAGGGAAGACTAGCTGGGGGACACAGGAAGTCATCTGGATACCGCTGGTTAGAGGGAAGACTAGCTGGGGGGCACAGGAAGTCATCTGGATACCGCTGGTTAGAGGGAAGACTAGCTGGGGAACACAGGAAGTCATCTGGATACCGCTGGTTAGAGGGAAGACTAGCTGGGGAACACAGGAAGTCCTCACGATACCGCTGGTTAGAGGGAGGACTAGCTAGGGAACACAGGAAGTCATCATCCGTTCCCTTTGTTTTACACACATACACCCACACACACACACACACACACACACACACACACACACACACACACACACACACACACACACACACACACACACAGTCTGGGTATACATCAACACAAACACACACACACACACACACACACATGACTACGTTACGTTATCTTCACATCATTTCTATTAGCTCGACGATTCATCGTAAATATATTTGAAATTCTGAGGATCAAAACAACACACACACACACACAAACACACACACACACACACACACACACACACACACACACACACACACACACACATGCATGGGCATACAAAAAACACAAACACACACACACACAGCCTGGGCATACATCAACACACACACACACACACACACACACACACACACACACACACACACACACACACACACACACACACACACACACACACACACACACCATCTCTCCTGTTCTCCCCTCTTATCCTCTCCTCCTGCAGCTGCTAGAAATATATTTATATTGCATTCAGTCAAAATGAATTGACTTCAGTGAATCCCACTGCAATTATGCCCAATTCATAATTGATGCAGAACAGGCAGGGGAGTTGATTTACACGTACACATTGTCAGGCTCCTGCGTGTGGCCGTCGTTCTCGCTGAGGGTAAACAACAGTTGCTTTGGAAAGAGGGGTGGCATCTCTCCCATTACCGAAACTCGGGGGACTTGTTTAGAGTGCAGCACAACTGGGCCATTTGGACTTTGAGACAAAGACAATAAGTAGGCTCCCTGCTCCCCTGCTAGTGTGTGTGTGTGTGTGTGTTGTGTGTGTGTGTGTGTGTGCGCGTGCGGGGGTGTGTGTGTGTTTGTGTCTGTGTGTGTGTGTGTGTGTGTGTGTATGTGTGTGTGTGTGTGTGTGTGTGTGTGTGTGTGTGTGTGTGTGTGTGTGTGTAGCTCTCTAGTTACCCTTGATTGCTCTCTTGCTAGTGAAATAACAACAGGAGCCTAGTGTTGTTAACAACAGCAGGTGATGTGTGGTAGTAACGTTGTCTTGTTAACAACAGCAGGTGGTGTGTGGTAGTAACGTTGTCTTGTTAACAACAGCAGGTGTTGTAGTTACGTTGTCTTGTTAACAACAGCAGGTGTGGTAGTTACGTTGTCTTGTTAACAACAGCAGGTGGTGTAGTTACGTTGTCTTGTTAACAACAGCAGGTGGTGTAGTTACGTTGTCTTGTTAACAACAACAGGTGGCGTAGTTACGTTGTCTTGTTAACAACAGCAGGTGTTGTAGTTACGTTGTCTTGTTAACAACAGCAGGTGTTGTAGTTACGTTGTCTTGTTAACAACAGCAGGTGGTGTAGTTACGTTGTCTTGTTAACAACAGCAGGTGGTGTGTTGTAGTTACGTTGTCATGTTAACAACAGCAGGTGGTGTAGTTACGTTGTCATGTTAACAACAGCAGGTGGTGTGTGGTAGTTACGTTGTCTTGTTAACAACAGCAGGTGGTGTGTGGTAGTTACGTTGTCTTGTTATCAACAGCAGGTGGTGTAGTTACGTTGTCTTGTTAACAACAGCAGATGTGGTAGTTACGTTGTCTTGTTAACAACAGCAGGTGGTGTAGTTACGTTGTCTTGTTAACAACAGCAGGTGGTGTAGTTACGTTGTCTTGTTAACAACAGCAGGTGGTGTAGTTACGTTGTCTTGTTAACAACAGCAGGTGGTGTGTGGTAGTTACATTGTCTTGTTAACAACAGCAGGTGTTGTAGTTACGTTGTCTTGTTAACAACAGCAGGTGGTGTGTGGTAGTTACATTGTCTTGTTAACAACAGCAGGTGGTGTGTGGTAGTTACGTTGTCTTGTTAACAACAGCAGGTGGTGTAGTTACGTTGTCTTGTTAACAACAGCAGGTGGTGTAGTTACGTTGTCTTGTTAACAACAGCAGGTGGTGTGTGGTAGTTACATTGTCTTGTTAACAACAGCAGGTGTTGTAGTTACGTTGTCTTGTTAACAACAGCAGGTGGTGTAGTTACGTTGTCTTGTTAACAACAGCAGGTGGTGTAGTTACGTTGTCATGTTAACAACAGCAGGTGGTGTGTGGTCGTTATGTTGTCTTGTTAAGAAATCATTTCCATGGTAAATGTCCTGCACTCTTTTGAAATGAACGTCCTTAACTTCAGGGGTGGTAGGGTAGCCTAGTGGTTAGAGCGTTGGACTAGTAACCAGAAGGTTGCAAGTTCAAACCCCCGAGCTGACAAGGTACAAAAAAATCTGTCGTTCTGCCCCTGAACAGGCAGTTAACCCCACTGTTCCTGGGCTGTCATTGAAAATAAGAATTTGTTCTTAACTGACTTTTAACTGACTTTGAAAAAAGGTGATAAAGGAAAATAAGTTTATCTTATTCTGACTAAATAAATCCTAGAGAAATCTTCTAAAATATATTTGCTTTTCAAACCAAAAAACATTCCCATTTTAATTGGATAGTACCATTCATTGGGTCAAAGTCAATTGCCTTTACATCACCTTCTTCAACAGACTTTTCAATATCCTCCTCTTAAATAATGATGTTTATTTCTCCCTATCTAGATAAATTGTCTCTGTTAATTGTCTGGACTTGTCAGGGTTTATAGAGTCTGTTTCCAACTCACACTCTCAAACACGTAGGTCCCCTGAACGCAGCTCACTCTCCAGGCCCACTTTCCAGCTCACACTCTCAAACACGTAGGTCCCCTGAACGCAGCTCACTCTCCAGGCTCACTTTCCAGCTCACACTCTCAAACACGTAGGTCCCCTGAACGCAGCTCACTCTCCAGGCTCACTTTCCAACTCACACTCTCAAACACGTAGGTCCCCTGAACGCAGCTCACTCTCCAGGCCCACTTTCCAACTCACACTCTCAAACACATGGTTCCCCTGAACGCAGCTCACTCTCCAGACCCACTGTCCAGCTCTCACTCCAGATCCCAATCACCTGAATTCTGATCACCTGTTCACAACACCTGTATGTGATTATCACACACAATTTAGCTCAGTTCTTTGCACCTCCATCACTGTGAGGTATTGTTTGTTTTGTGAAACTCTTCTATTTGGAGCGCTGGGGTTTCCGTAGTGGTCCTCCTGTGTACGATCGTTTTCGCCTGCCTCACTAACGATGACTTCTGCCTATTCCCTGCCTGTACCTTGGTCTATTGGATTTCCTGTTATCTACCTCTTGCCTGATCTCCCGGACGATGTTGCTAGCCTAGTTCCCTGCCTGTACTGTTGGCCTTGTTGGACCCCTTGTGTATGACCTTCTGCCTTGTTGGACCCCCTGTGTATGACCTTCTGCCTTGTTGGACCCCCTGTGTATGACCTTCTGCCTGCCCCTGACTGTACTGTTGGCCTTGTTGGACCCCCTGTGTATGGCCTTCTGCCTGCCCCTGACTGTACTGTTGGCCTTGTTGGACCCCCTGTGTATGACCTTCTGCCTTGTTGGACCCCCTGTGTATGACCTTCTGCCTGCCCCTGACTGTACTGTTGGCCTTGTTGGACCCCCTGTGTATGACCTTCTGCCTGCCCCTGCCTGTACTGTTGGCCTTGTTGGACCCCCTGTGTATGACCTTCTGCCTGCCCCTGCCTGTACTGTTGGCCTTGTTGGACCCCCTGTGTGTGACCTTCTGCCTTGTTGAACCCCCTGTGTATGACCTTCTGCCTTGTTGGACCCCTTGTGTATCGGTGGGTGTACCTGAGTGTGTGTGTGTGGCTTGTGTGTGTGTGTCTTGTGTGTGCATGTGTGAGTGTAAGTGTGAGAGCGTGTGTGTGTGTTTGTCTTGTGCGCGTGTTTGCGTCTTGTGTGACTTGTGTGTGTTGTGTGTGTGAGTCTTGTCTCTGTGAGTGTGTGTGTGTGTGTGTGTATGTGCACTATGTATTCTGTATCTTGGCTACTTGATATGTGTTTATTTGTGTGAATGTGTGAATGTGTGTGTGTTTGTGAATGTGTGTGTGTCTTGTGTGTGCGTGTGTGTTGTCAGTGTTGAGTGTGTGTGTGTGTGTGTGTTGTCAGTGTTGAGTGTGTGAGTCTTGATCTCAGTTGGCACCATGGTATTGGGTTTATTGTAGCATATATGTGTCAGGGTGGGGGGTGGGGTGGGTGAGGGGGGGGGGGGGGGGGGGGGTAGATGTGGATCGGTCCAGACAGAGGCTGTTGTACATATCATTAGTACAATCACTGGCAGTCAGGCTGACACCCTGCGTTCCTCTGGCTCTGCTCTTTCCTCCTGTCCTGGATTAGCAGGGGGGGGGGGGGGGGGGGGATACAGGGGCTGAATCTGACTCTGTCCGTGTCCCCAAATGGAACACTATGCCCTACGTACTATGTAGTAAGGGGCTCTGGTCAAAAGCAGTGCACTCTACAAGGGAAAAGGGTGCGTTTGGGACGCAGGATGGTGATCCTATAGTCAGGATGAGATAGACTGCAGAATCTGGAGCTGAAACACACACACACCTTTAAAGCACAAATGTATTTATAAAGCCCTTCTTACATCAGCTGATGTCACAAAGTGCTGTACAGAAACCCAGCCTAAAACCCCAAACAGCAAGCAATGCAGGTGTAGAAGCACGGTGGCTAGGAAAAATTACCTAGAAAGGCTAAAACCTAGGAAGAAACCTAGAGAGGAACTAGGCTATGTGGGGTGGCCAGTCCTCTTCTGGCTGTGCCAGGTAGAGAGGAACCAGGCTATGAGGTGTGGCCAGTCCTCTTCTGGCTGTACTGGGTAGAGAGGAACCAGGCTATGAGGTGTGGCCAGTCCTCTTCTGGCTGTACTGGGTAGAGAGGAACCAGGCTATGAGGGGTGACCAGTCCTCTTCTGGCTGTACTGGGTAGAGAGGAACCAGGCTATGAGGGGTGACCAGTCCTCTTCTGGCTGTACTGGGTAGAGAGGAACCAGGCTCTGAGGGGTGACCAGTCCCCTTCTGGCTGTACCAGGTAGAGAGGAACCAGGCTATGAACCCACTCAAGTGGGTTGAAAGAGCACCAGTAAGCCAGGGACTCAGCCCCTGTAATAGGGTTAGAGAATCCCAGTGGAGACAGGGGAACCGGCCAGGCAGAGGCAGCAAGGGTGGTTTGTTGCTCCAGTGCCCTTTTGGCTATAGTCAGGATTCTAGAAGCCGTGTTTAGCACTAACTGAAGTTTATTTAGTCCTTTATCCTTGGTAGCCTGAAAGTAGAGCATTGCAGTAGTCTAACCTAGAAGTGACAAAAGCATGGATTAATTTTTCTGCATCATTGTTGGACAGAAAGTTTCTGATTTTTGCAATGTTACGTAGATGGAAAAAAGCTGTCCTTGAAATAGTCTTGATATGTTCTTCAAAAGAGAGATCAGGGTCCAGAGTAACGCCGAGGTCCTTCACAGTTTTATTTGAGACGACTGTACAACCATCAAGATGAATTGTCAGATTCAACAGAATATCTCTTTGTTTCTTGAGACCTAGAACAAGCATCCTCTGTTTTGTCCGAGTTTAAAAGTAGAAGATTTGCAGCCACCCACTTCCTTATTGTGTCGTCCACATAGCAGTGAAAGTTAACATTATATTTCCTAATGACATCCGCAAGAGGTAAAATATATAGTGAAAACAATAGTGGTCCTAAAACGGAACCTTGAGGAACATAGACATTTACAATTGATTTGTCAGAGGACAAACCATTCACAAGAGACAAACTTACATCTTTCCGACAGATAAGATCTAAACCAGGCCAGAACTTGTCCGTGTAGAAAACTCAACTGATATATAACAGCTGAAACACACTCCTCTAAAACACAACTGAAATATAACAGCTGAAACACACTCCTCTAAAACACAACTGAAATATAACAGCTGAAACACACTCCTCTAAAACACAACTGAAATATAACAGCTGAAACACACTCCTCTAAAACACAACTGAAATATAACAGCTGAAACACACTCCTCTAAAACACAACTGAAATATAACAGCTGAAACACACTCCTCTAAAACACAACTGAAATATAACAGCTGAAACACACACCTATTTAGCACCACTGAAATGGAACAGCTGGAACCCACACTAGACGTGTGAAGCCCATAAACCAGCAGGTCTTGACAGAGATCATTACTGTGCAGTCAACATGTTTCATGTTGCGGTTGAGAGCCTTTGGGGATGAAAATATAATTTTGTTGTCCTGCAGATTTGGAAATGCTTGTCTTTCTGGTTTGTATCAGGTTTCAGGTATGACCCAGTTGCAGACGGTGTCAAAGGTTTTATCTTGATCTGGGTCGCAGTTGCAAATGAGAACTTGTTCTCAACTAGCCTACCTGGTTAAATAAAGGTGAAATAAATATAGAGGTGAAATAAATATCCAGCCAGGTGGGGTCAAGGTACAGAACGGCAGGCAGTCTCAGGGTCAGAGAAGGCAGAACGGTCAAAACCAGGAAGGACTAGACAACAGGAAGGAGCAGGGGAACAAACGCTGCTAGGTTTTACGAACAACACGAACTGGCAACAGACAGAGAACACAGGTATAAATACACAGGGGATAACGGGGAAGATGGACGACACCTGGAGGGGGGGAGACAAGCAGAAAGACAGGAGAAACAGATCAGGGTGTGACACGTTGGTTGGCATTAGTCAGTGACGGGAAGAGTCATTTAAGATGAGAAAGGACAATTTTACTTCTTCTCAAGAGCATGGTCTTATTTCTACTCTACCACAACTCTACTCTACCATACCTCTACCACACCTCTACTCTACCACACCTCTACTCTACCACACCTCTACTGTACCACACCTCTACCACACCTCTACTCTACCACACCTCTATTCTACCACACCTCTATTCTACCACACCTCTACTCTACCACACCTCTATTCTACCACACCTCTATTCTACCACACCTCTACTCTACCACACCTTTACTGTACCACACCTCTACTGTACCACACCTCTACCACACCTCTATTCTACCACACCTCTACTCTACCACACCTCTACTCTACCACACCTCTACTGTACCACACCTCTACCACACCTCTACTCTACCACTCCTCTACTCTACCACACCTCTACCACACCTCTCCCCCACCTCTATTCTACCACACCTCTACTGTACCACACCTCTACCACACCTATACTGTACCACTCCTCTACTCTACCACACCTCTACCCACATCTACCACACCTCTACTCTACCACACCTCTACTCTACCACACCTCTACCACACCCCTACCACACCTCTACCACACCTCTACTCTACCACACCTCTACCACACCTCTACTCTACCACACCTCTACTCTACCACACCTCTATTCTACCACACCTCTACTGTACCACACCTCTACCACACCTGTATTCTACCGCACCTCTACTGTATCACACCTCTACTCTACCACACCTCTACTCTACCACACCTCTATTCTACCACACCTCTATTCTACCACACCTCTATTCTACCACACCTCTACTGTACCACACCTCTACCACACCTCTACTCTACCACACCTCTACTGTACCACACCTCTACCACACATCTATTCTACCACACCTCTATTCTACCACACCTCTATTCTACCACACCTCTATTCTACCACACCTCTACCACACCTCTATTCTACCACACCTCTACTCTACCACACCTCTACTCTACCACACCTCTACTCTACCACACCTCTATTCTACCACACCTCTACTCTACCACACCTCTATTCTACCACACCTCTACTCTACCACACCTCTACCACACCTCTATTCTACCACACCTCTATTCTACCACACCTCTATTCTACCACACCTCTACTCTACCACACCTCTACTCTACCACACCTCTACTCTACCACACCTCTATTCTACCACACCTCTACTCTACCACACCTCTATTCTACCACACCTCTACTCTACCACACCTCTACTCTACCACACCTCTACTCTACCACACCTCTACTCTACCACATCTCTACCACACCTCTACTCTACCACACCTGTACCACACCTCTACTCTACCACACCTCTACCAAACCTCTATTCTACCACACCTCTACTGTACCACACCTCTACCACACCTGTATTCTACCGCACCTCTACTGTATCACACCTCTACTCTACCACACCTCTACTCTACCACACCTCTATTCTACCACACCTCTATTCTACCAAACCTCTACTGTACCACACCTCTACCACACCTCTACTCTACCACACCTCTACTGTACCACACCTCTACCACACATCTATTCTACCACACCTCTATTCTACCACACCTCTATTCTACCACACCTCTACTCTACCACACCTCTACCACACCTCTATTCTACCACACCTCTACTCTACCACACCTCTATTCTACCACACCTCTACTCTACCACACCTGTACTCTACCACACCTCTACTCTACCACACCTCTACCACACCTCTATTCTACCACACCTCTATTCTACCACACCTCTATTCTACCACACCTCTACTCTACCACACCTCTACCACACCTCTATTCTACCACACCTCTACTCTACCACACCTCTACTCTACCACACCTCTACTCTACCACACCTCTACCACACCTCTATTCTACCACACCTCTATTCTACCACACCTCTACCACACCTCTATTCTACCACACCTCTATTCTACCACACCTCTACCACACCTCTATTCTACCACACCTCTACTCTACCACACCTCTACTCTACCACACCTCTACCACACCTCTACTCTACCACACCTCTATTCTACCACACCTCTACTCTACCACACCTCTACCACACCTCTATTCTACCACACCTCTATTCTACCACACCTCTACCACACCTCTACTCTACCACACCTCTACTGTACCACACCTCTACCACACCTCTATTCTACCACACCTCTACTCTACCACACCTCTATTCTACCACACCTCTATTCTACCACACCTCTATTCTACCACACCTCTACTCTACCACACCTCTACTCTACCACACCTCTACTCTACCACACCTCTACTCTACCACACCTCTACCACACCTCTATTCTACCACACCTCTATTCTACCACACCTCTACCACACCTCTACTCTACCACACCTCTATTCTACCACACCTCTACTCTACCACACCTCTACCACACCTCTATTCTACCACACCTCTACTCAACCACTCCTCTACTGTACCACACCTCTACCACACCTCTATTCTACCACACCTCTACTCTACCACACCTCTATTCTACCACACCTCTATTCTACCACACCTCTATTCTACCACACCTCTACTCTACCACACCTCTATTCTACCACACCTCTATTCTATCACACCTCTATTCTACCACACCTCTACTCTACCACACCTCTACTGTACCACACCTCTACCACACCTCTATTCTACTACACCTCTACTCTACCACACCTCTATTCTACCACACCTCTACTCTACCACACCTCTACCACACCTCTATTCTACCACACCTCTATTCTACCACACCTCTACCACACCTCTACTCTACCACACCTCTACTGTACCACACCTCTACCACACCTCTATTCTACCACACCTCTACTCTACCACACCTCTACTCTACCACATCTCTACCACACCTCTACTCTACCACACCTCTACCACACCTCTACTCTACCACACCTCTATTCTACCACACCTCTACTCTACCACACCTCTACTCTACCACATCTCTACCACACCTCTACTCTACCACACCTCTACCACACCTCTACTCTACCACACCTCTACTGTACCACACCTCTACCACACCTCTATTCTACCACACCTCTAATCTACCACACCTCTACTCTACCACATCTCTGCCACACCTCTACTCTACCACACCTCTACCACACCTCTACTCTACCACACCTCTACTCTACCACACCTCTACTCTACCACATCTCTACCACACCTCTACTCTACCACACTTCTACCACACCTCTACTCTACCACACCTCTACTCTACCACACCTCTATTCTACCACACCTCTATTCTACCACACCTCTACTCTACCACAACTCTACTCTACCACATCTCTACCACACCTCTACTCTACCACACCTCTACTCTACCACATCTCTACCACACCTCTACCACACCTCTACTCTACCACACCTCTACCACACCTCTACTCTACCACACCTCTATTCTACCACACCTCTACTCTACCACACCTCTACTCTACCACACCTCTACTCTACCACACCTCTACTCTACCACAACTCTACTCTACCACACCTCTACTCTACCACATCTCTACCACACCTCTACCACACCTCTACTCTACCACATCTCTACCACACCTCTACTCTACCACACCTCTACTCTACCACATCTCTACCACACCTCTACCACACCTCTACTCTACCACACCTCTACCACACCTCTACTCTACCACACCTCTACTCTACCACACCTCTATTCTACCACACCTCTATTCTACCACACCTCTACTCTACCACACCTCTATTCTACCACACCTCTATTCTACCACACCTGTATTCTACCACACCTCTACTCTACCACACCTCTATTCTACCACACCTGTATTCTACCACACCTCTATTCTACCACACCTCTATTCTACCACACCTCTACTCTACCACACCTCTACTCTACCACACCTCTACTCTACCACACCTCTACTGTACCACACCTCTACTCTACCACACCTCTACTCTACCACACCTCTACTCTACTCTACCACACCTCTACTCTACCACACCTCTACTGTACCACACCTCTACTCTACCACACCTCTATTCTACCACACCTCTATTCTACCACACCTCTATTCTACCACACCTCTATTCTACCACACCTCTACTGTACCACACCTCTACTCTACCACACCTCTATTCTACCACACCTCTATTCTACCACACCTCTATTCTACCACACCTCTACTCTACCACACCTCTACTCTACCACACCTCTACTGTACCACACCTCTACTCTACCACACCTCTACTCTACCACACCTCTATTCTACCACACCTCTATTCTACCACACCTCTATTCTACCACACCTCTATTCTACCACACCTCTACTCTACCACACCTCTACCACACCTCTACTCTACCACACCTCTATTCTACCACACCTCTACCACACCTCTATTCTACCACACCTCTACCACACCTCTATTCTACCACACCTCTACCACACCTCTACTCTACCACACCTCTATTCTACCACACCTCTATTCTACCACACCTGTATTCTACCACACCTCTACTCTACCACACCTCTACTCTACCACACCTCTACTCTACCACACCTCTACTCTACCACACCTCTACTCTACCACACCTCTACTCTACCACACCTCTACTCTACCACACCTCTACTCTACCACACCTCTACTGTACCACACCTCTATTCTACCACACCTCTATTCTACCACACCTCTATTCTACCACACCTCTATTCTACCACACATCTACTCTACCACAACTCTACTCTACCACACCTCTACTCTACCACACCTCTACTCTACCACACCTCTACCACACCTCTACTCTACCACACCTCTATTCTACCACACCTCTACTCTACCACACCTCTACTCTACCACACCTCTATTCTACCACACCTCTATTCTACCACACCTCTACTCTACCACACCTCTACTCTACCACAACTCTACTCTACCACACCTCTATTCTACCACACCTCTATTCTACCACACCTCTACTCTACCACACCTCTATTCTACCACACCTCTATTCTACCACACCTCTATTCTACCACACCTCTACTCTACCACACCTTTACTGTACCACACCTCTATTCTACCACACCTCTATTCTACCACACCTCTATTCTACCACACCTCTACTCTACCACACCTCTACCACACCTCTATTCTACCACACCTCTACTCTACCACACCTCTACTCTACCACACCTCTACCACACCTCTACTCTACCACACCTCTACTGTACCACACCTCTACCACACCTCTATTCTACCACACCTCTACTCTACCACACCTCTACTCTACCACATCTCTACCACACCTCTACTCTACCACACCTCTACCACACCTCTACTCTACCACACCTCTATTCTACCACACCTCTACTCTACCACACCTCTACTCTACCACATCTCTACCACACCTCTACTCTACCACACCTCTACCACACCTCTACTCTACCACACCTCTACTGTACCACACCTCTACCACACCTCTATTCTACCACACCTCTACTCTACCACACCTCTACTCTACCACATCTCTGCCACACCTCTACTCTACCACACCTCTACCACACCTCTACTCTACCACACCTCTACTCTACCACACCTCTACTCTACCACATCTCTACCACACCTCTACTCTACCACACTTCTACCACACCTCTACTCTACCACACCTCTACTCTACCACACCTCTATTCTACCACACCTCTATTCTACCACACCTCTACTCTACCACAACTCTACTCTACCACATCTCTACCACACCTCTACTCTACCACACCTCTACTCTACCACATCTCTACCACACCTCTACCACACCTCTACTCTACCACACCTCTACCACACCTCTACTCTACCACACCTCTATTCTACCACACCTCTACTCTACCACACCTCTACTCTACCACACCTCTACTCTACCACACCTCTACTCTACCACAACTCTACTCTACCACATCTCTACCACACCTCTACTCTACCACACCTCTACTCTACCACATCTCTACCACACCTCTACCACACCTCTACTCTACCACACCTCTACCACACCTCTACTCTACCACACCTCTACTCTACCACACCTCTATTCTACCACACCTCTATTCTACCACACCTCTACTCTACCACACCTCTATTCTACCACACCTCTATTCTACCACACCTGTATTCTACCACACCTCTACTCTACCACACCTCTATTCTACCACACCTGTATTCTACCACACCTCTATTCTACCACACCTCTATTCTACCACACCTCTACTCTACCACACCTCTACTCTACCACACCTCTACTCTACCACACCTCTACTGTACCACACCTCTACTCTACCACACCTCTACTCTACCACACCTCTACTCTACTCTACCACACCTCTACTCTACCACACCTCTACTGTACCACACCTCTACTCTACCACACCTCTATTCTACCACACCTCTATTCTACCACACCTCTATTCTACCACACCTCTATTCTACCACACCTCTACTGTACCACACCTCTACTCTACCACACCTCTATTCTACCACACCTCTATTCTACCACACCTCTATTCTACCACACCTCTACTCTACCACACCTCTACTCTACCACACCTCTACTGTACCACACCTCTACTCTACCACACCTCTACTCTACCACACCTCTATTCTACCACACCTCTATTCTACCACACCTCTATTCTACCACACCTCTACTCTACCACACCTCTACCACACCTCTACTCTACCACACCTCTATTCTACCACACCTCTACCACACCTCTATTCTACCACACCTCTACCACACCTCTATTCTACCACACCTCTACCACACCTCTATTCTACCACACCTGTATTCTACCACACCTCTACTCTACCACACCTCTACTCTACCACACCTCTACTCTACCACACCTCTACTCTACCACACCTCTACTCTACCACACCTCTACTCTACCACACCTCTACTGTACCACACCTCTATTCTACCACACCTCTATTCTACCACACCTCTATTCTACCACACCTCTATTCTACCACACATCTACTCTACCACAACTCTACTCTACCACACCTCTACTCTACCACACCTCTACTCTACCACACCTCTACCACACCTCTACTCTACCACACCTCTATTCTACCACACCTCTACTCTACCACACCTCTACTCTACCACACCTCTATTCTACCACACCTCTATTCTACCACACCTCTACTCTACCACACCTCTACTCTACCACAACTCTACTCTACCACACCTCTATTCTACCACACCTCTATTCTACCACACCTCTACTCTACCACACCTCTATTCTACCACACGTCTATTCTACCACACCTCTATTCTACCACACCTCTACTCTACCACACCTTTACTGTACCACACCTCTATTCTACCACACCTCTATTCTACCACACCTCTATTCTACCACACCTCTACTCTACCACACCTCTACCACACCTCTATTCTACCACACCTCTACTCTACCACACCTCTACTCTACCACATCTCTACCACACCTCTATTCTACCACACCTCTATTCTACCACACCTCTACTCTACCACACCTCTACTCTACCACACCTCTACTCTACCACACCTCTACTCTACCACACCTCTATTCTACCACACCTCTATTCTACCACACCTCTACTGTACCACACCTCTACTCTACCACACCTCTACTCTACCACACCTCTACTCTACCACATCTCTACCACACCTCTATTCTACCACACCTCTATTCTACCACACCTCTATTCTACCACACCTCTACTCTACCACACCTCTACTCTACCACACCTCTATTCTACCACACCTCTATTCTACCACACCTCTACTCTACCACACCTCTAC
>NC_048571.1:34617114-34627114 GCF_013265735.2 Oncorhynchus mykiss
GGTGGGTCTAGTGGTGGGTCTTCTGGTGGGTCTAGTGGTGGGTCTATTGGTGGGTCTAGTGGTGGTGGGTCTAGTGGTGGGTCTAGTGGTGAGTCTAGTGGTGGTGGGTCTTGTGGTGGTGGGTCTAGTGGTTGGTCTAGTGGTGGGTCTAGTGGTGGGTCTAGTGGTGGGTCTACTGGTGGGTCTAGTGGTGTTGGGTCTAGTGGTGGTGGGTCTAGTGGTGGTGGGTCTAGTGGTGGGTCTAGTGGTGGTGGGTCTAGTGGTGGTGGGTCTAGTGGTGGTGGGTCTAGTGGTGGGTCTAGTGGTGGTGGGTCTAGTGGTGGTGGGTCTAGTGGTTGGTCTAGTGGTGGTGGGTCTAGTGGTGGTGGGCCTAGTGGTGGTGGGTCTAGTGGTGTTGGTTCTAGTGGTGGGTCTAGTGGTGGTGGGTCTAGAGGTGGGTCTAGTGGTGTTGGGTCTAGTGGTGGGTCTAGTGGTGGTGGGTGTAGTGGTGGGTCTAGTGGTGGTGGGTCTAGAGGTGGTGGGTCTAGTGGAGGGTCTAGTGGTGGGTCTAGTGGTGGGTCTAGTGGTGGTGGGTTTAGTGGTGGTGGGTCTAGTGGTGGGTCTAGTGGTGGTGGGTCTAGTGGTGGTGGGTCTAGTGGTGGGTCTAGTGGTGGTGGGTCTAGAGGTGGGTCTAGTGGTGGTGGGTCTAGTGGTGGGTCTAGTGGTGGTGGGTCTAGAGGTGGGTCTAGTGGTGGTGGGTCTAGTGGTGGGTCAATTGGTGGGTCTAGTGGTGGTGGGTCTAGTGGTGGTGGGTCTAGTGGTGGGTGTAGTGGTGGTGGGTCTAGTGGTGGTGGGTCTAGAGGTGGGTCTAGTGGTGGTGGGTCTAGTGGTGGTGGGTCTAGTGGCGGTGGGTCTAGTGGTGGTGGGTCTAGTGGTGGGTCTAGTGGTGGGTCTAGTGGTGGTGGGTCTAGTGGTGGTGGGTCTAGTGGTGTTGGGTCTAGTGGTGGGTCTAGTGGTGGTGGGTCTAGAGGTGGGTCTAGTGGTGGTGGGTCTAGTGGTGGGTCTAGTGGTGGGTCTAGTGGTGGTGGGTCTAGTGGTGGTGGGTCTAGTGGCGGTGGGTCTAGTGGTGGTGGGTCTAGTGGTGGGTCTAGTGGTGGGTCTAGTGGTGGTGGGTCTAGTGGTGGTGGGTCTAGTGGTGTTGGGTCTAGTGGTGGGTCTAGTGGTGGTGGGTCTAGAGGTGGGTCTAGTGGTGGTGGGTCTAGTGGTGGGTCTAGTGGTGGGTCTAGTGGTGGTGGGTCTAGTGGTGGGTCTAGTGGTGGTGGGTCTAGTGGTGGGTCTAGTGGTGGTGGGTCTAGTGGTGGTGGGTCTAGTGGTGGTGGGTCTAGTGGTGGTGGGTCTAGTGGTGGGTCTAGTGGTGGGTCTAGTGGTGGTGGGTCTAGTGGTGGTGGGTCTAGTGGTGGGTCTAGTGGTGGGTCTAGTGGTGGTGGGTCTAGTGGTGGGTCTAGTGGTGGGTCTAGTGGTGGTGGGTCTAGTGGTGGGTGTAGTGGTGGTGGGTCTAGTGGTGGGTCTAGAGGTGGGTCTAGTGGTGGGTCTAGTGGTGGGTCTAGTGGTGGGTCTAGTGGTGGGTCTAGAGGTGGGTCTAGTGGTGGTGGGTCTAGAGGTGGTGGGTCTAGTGGTGGGTCTAGTGGTGGTGGGTCTAGTGGTGGGTGTAGTGGTGGTGGGTCTAGTGGTGGGTCTAGTGGTGCGTCTAGTGGTGGGTCTAGAGGTGGGTCTAGTGGTGGTGTGTCTAGTGGTGGCGGGTCTAGTGGTGGGTCTAGTGGTGGGTCTAGTGGTGGTGGGTCTAGTGGTGGGTGTAGTGGTGGTGGGTCTAGTGGTGGTAGGTCTAGTGATGGTGGGTCTAGAAGTGGGTCTAGTGGTGGGTCTAGTGGTGGGTCTGGTGTTGGGTCTAGTGGTGGTAGGTCTAGTGATGGTGGGTCTAGAGGTGGGTCTAGTGGTGGGTCTAGTGGTGGGTCTAGTGGTGGGTCTAGTGGTGGTGGGTCTAGTGGTGGGTCTAGTGGTGGTGGGTCTAGTGGTGGGTCTAGTGGTGGTGGGTCTAGTGGTGGTGGGTCTAGTGGTGGTGGGTCTAGTGGTGTTGGGTCCAGTGGTGGGTCTAGTGGTGGTGGGTCTAGAGGTGGGTCTAGTGGTGGTGGGTCTAGTGGTGGGTCTAGTGGTGGGTCTAGTGGTGGTGGGTCTAGTGGTGGGTCTAGTGGTGTTGGGTCTAGTGGTGGTGGGTCTAGTGGTGGTGGGTCTAGTGGTGGTGGGTCTAGTGGTGGTGGGTCTAGTGGTGGGTCTAGTGGTGGGTCTAGTGGTGGTGGGTCTAGTGGTGGTGGGTCTAGTGGTGGGTCTAGTGGTGGGTCTAGTGGTGGTGGGTCTAGTGGTGGGTGTAGTGGTGGTGGGTCTAGAGGTGGGTCTAGTGGTGGGTCTAGTGGTGGGTCTAGTGGTGGGTCTAGTGGTGGGTCTAGAGGTGGGTCTAGTGGTGGTGGGTCTAGAGGTGGTGGGTCTAGTGGTGGGTCTAGTGGTGGTGGGTCTAGTGGTGGGTCTAGTGGTGGTGGGTCTAGTGGTGGCTCTAGTGGTGCGTCTAGTGGTGGGTCTAGAGGTGGGTATAGTGGTGGTGTGTCTAGTGGTGGTGGGTCTAGTGGTGGGTCTAGTGGTGGGTCTAGTGGTGGTGGGTCTAGTGGTGGGTGTAGTGGTGGGTCTAGTGGTGGTAGGTCTAGTGGTGGTGGGTCTAGTGGTGGGTCTAGTGGTGGTGGGTCTAGAGGTGGGTCTAGTGGTGGTGGGTCTAGTGGTGGGTCTAGTGGTGGGTCTAGTGGTGGTGGGTCTAGTAGTGGGTCTAGTGGTGGTGGGTCTAGTGGTGGGTCTAGTGGTGGTGGGTCTAGTGGTGGTGGGTCTAGTGGTGCTGGGTCTAGTGGTGGGTCTAGTGGTGGTGGGTCTAGTGGTGGGTGTAGTGGTGGTGGGTCTAGTGATGGGTCTAGAGGTGGGTCTAGTGGTGGGTCTAGTGGTGGGTCTAGTGGTGGGTCTAGAGGTGGGTCTAGTGGTGGTGGGTGTAGAGGTGGTGGGTCTAGTGGTGGGTCTAGTGGTGCGTCTAGTGGTGGGTCTAGAGGTGGGTCTAGTGGTGGTGGGTCTAGTGGTGGGTGTAGTGGTGGTGGGTCTAGTGGTGGTAGGTCTAGTGGTGGTGGGTCTAGAGGTGGGTCTAGTGGTGGGTCTAGTGGTGGGTCTGGTGTTGGGTCTAGTGGTGGGTCTAGTGGTAGGTCTAGTGGTGGTGGGTCTAGTGGTGGGTCTAGTGGTGGTGGGTCTAGTGGTGGGTCTAGTGGTGGTGGGTCTAGTGGTGGTGGGTCTAGTGGTGGTGGGTCTAGTGGTGGTGGGTCTAGTGGTGGTGGGTCTAGTGGTGGGTCTAGTGGTGGGTCTAGTGGTGGTGGGTCTAGTGGTGGTGGGTCTAGTGGTGGTGGGTCTAGTGGTGGGTCTAGTGGTGGGTCTAGTGGTGGTGGGTCTAGTGGTGGTGGGTCTAGTGGTGGGTCTAGTGGTGGTTCTAGTGGTGGTGGGTCTAGTGGTGGTGGGTCTAGTGGTGGGTCTAGTGGTGGGTCTAGTGGTGGTGGGTCTAGTGGTGGGTGTAGTGGTTGTGGGTCTAGAGGTGGTGGGTCTAGTGGTGGTGGGTCTAGTGGTGGGTCTAGTGGTGGATCTAGTGGTGGGTCTTCTGGTGGGTCTAGTGGTGGGTCTATTGGTGGGTCTAGTGGTGGTGGGTCTAGTGGTGAGTCTAGTGGTGGTGGGTCTTGTGGTGGTGGGTCTAGTGGTTGGTCTAGTGGTGGGTCTAGTGGTGGGTCTAGTGGTGGGTCTACTGGTGGGTCTAGTGGTGTTGGGTCTAGTGGTGGTGGGTCTAGTGGTGGGTCTAGTGGTGGGTCTAGTGGTGGTGGGTCTAGTGGTGGGTCTAGTGGTGGGTCTAGTGGTGGTGGGTCTAGTGGTGGGTCTAGTGGTGGTGGGTCTAGTGGTGGGTCTAGTGGTGGTGGGTCTAGTGGTGGTGGGTCTAGTGGTGGGTCTAGTGGTGGGTCTAGTGGTGGTGGGTCTAGAGGTTGTGGGTCTAGTGGTGGGTCTAGAGGTGGTGGGTCTAGTGGTGGGTCTAGTGGTGGGTCTAGTGGTGGTGGGTCTAGTGGTGGTGGGTCTAGTGGTGGTGGGTCTAGTGGTGGGTCTAGTGGTGGGTCTAGTGGTGGGTGTAGTGGTGGGTCTAGTGGTGGTGGGTCTAGTGGTGGGTCTAGAGGTGGGTCTAGTGGTGGGTCTAGTGGTGGGTCTTCTGGTGGGTCTAGTGGTGGGTCTATTGGTGGGTCTAGTGGTGGTGGGTCTAGTGGTGGGTCTAGTGGTGAGTCTAGTGGTGGTGGGTCTTGTGGTGGTAGGTCTAGTGGTTGGTCTAGTGGTGGGTCTAGTGGTGGGTCTAGTGGTGGGTCTACTGGTGGGTCTAGTGGTGTTGGGTCTAGTGGTGGTGGGTCTAGTGGTGGTGGGTCTAGTGGTGGGTCTAGTGGTGGTGGGTCTAGTGGTGGTGGGTCTAGTGGTGGTGGGTCTAGTGGTGGGTCTAGTGGTGGTGGGTCTAGTGGTGGTGGGTCTAGTGGTTGGTCTAGTGGTGGTGGGTCTAGTGGTGGTGGGTCTAGTGGTGGTGGGTCTAGTGGTGTTGGTTCTAGTGGTGGGTCTAGTGGTGGTGGGTCTAGAGGTGGGTCTAGTGGTGTTGGGTCTAGTGGTGGGTCTAGTGGTGGTGGGTGTAGTGGTGGGTCTAGTGGTGGTGGGTCTAGAGGTGGTGGGTCTAGTGGAGGGTCTAGTGGTGGGTCTAGTGGTGGGTCTAGTGGTGGTGGGTTTAGTGGTGGTGGGTCTAGTGGTGGGTCTAGTGGTGGTGGGTCTAGTGGTGGGTCTAGTGGTGGTGGGTCTAGAGGTGGGTCTAGTGGTGGTGGGTCTAGTGGTGGGTCTAGTGGTGGGTGTAGTGGTGGGTCTAGTGGTGGTGGGTCTAGTGGTGGGTCTAGAGGTGGGTCTAGTGGTGGGTCTAGTGGTGGGTCTTCTGGTGGGTCTAGTGGTGGGTCTATTGGTGGGTCTAGTGGTGGTGGGTCTAGTGGTGGGTCTAGTGGTGAGTCTAGTGGTGGTGGGTCTTGTGGTGGTAGGTCTAGTGGTTGGTCTAGTGGTGGGTCTAGTGGTGGGTCTAGTGGTGGGTCTACTGGTGGGTCTAGTGGTGTTGGGTCTAGTGGTGGTGGGTCTAGTGGTGGTGGGTCTAGTGGTGGGTCTAGTGGTGGTGGGTCTAGTGGTGGTGGGTCTAGTGGTGGTGGGTCTAGTGGTGGGTCTAGTGGTGGTGGGTCTAGTGGTGGTGGGTCTAGTGGTTGGTCTAGTGGTGGTGGGTCTAGTGGTGGTGGGTCTAGTGGTGGTGGGTCTAGTGGTGTTGGTTCTAGTGGTGGGTCTAGTGGTGGTGGGTCTAGAGGTGGGTCTAGTGGTGTTGGGTCTAGTGGTGGGTCTAGTGGTGGTGGGTGTAGTGGTGGGTCTAGTGGTGGTGGGTCTAGAGGTGGTGGGTCTAGTGGAGGGTCTAGTGGTGGGTCTAGTGGTGGGTCTAGTGGTGGTGGGTTTAGTGGTGGTGGGTCTAGTGGTGGGTCTAGTGGTGGTGGGTCTAGTGGTGGTGGGTCTAGTGGTGGGTCTAGTGGTGGTGGGTCTAGAGGTGGGTCTAGTGGTGGTGGGTCTAGTGGTGGGTCTAGTGGTGGTGGGTCTAGAGGTGGGTCTAGTGGTGGTGGGTCTAGTGGTGGGTCAATTGGTGGGTCTAGTGGTGGTGGGTCTAGTGGTGGTGGGTCTAGTGGTGGGTGTAGTGGTGGTGGGTCTAGTGGTGGTGGGTCTAGAGGTGGGTCTAGTGGTGGTGGGTCTAGTGGTGGTGGGTCTAGTGGCGGTGGGTCTAGTGGTGGTGGGTCTAGTGGTGGGTCTAGTGGTGGGTCTAGTGGTGGTGGGTCTAGTGGTGGTGGGTCTAGTGGTGTTGGGTCTAGTGGTGGGTCTAGTGGTGGTGGGTCTAGAGGTGGGTCTAGTGGTGGTGGGTCTAGTGGTGGGTCTAGTGGTGGGTCTAGTGGTGGTGGGTCTAGTGGTGGTGGGTCTAGTGGCGGTGGGTCTAGTGGTGGTGGGTCTAGTGGTGGGTCTAGTGGTGGGTCTAGTGGTGGTGGGTCTAGTGGTGGTGGGTCTAGTGGTGTTGGGTCTAGTGGTGGGTCTAGTGGTGGTGGGTCTAGAGGTGGGTCTAGTGGTGGTGGGTCTAGTGGTGGGTCTAGTGGTGGGTCTAGTGGTGGTGGGTCTAGTGGTGGGTCTAGTGGTGGTGGGTCTAGTGGTGGGTCTAGTGGTGGTGAGTCTAGTGGTGGTGGGTCTAGTGGTGGTGGGTCTAGTGGTGGTGGGTCTAGTGGTGGGTCTAGTGGTGGGTCTAGTGGTGGTGGGTCTAGTGGTGGTGGGTCTAGTGGTGGGTCTAGTGGTGGGTCTAGTGGTGGTGGGTCTAGTGGTGGGTCTAGTGGTGGGTCTAGTGGTGGTGGGTCTAGTGGTGGGTGTAGTGGTGGTGGGTCTAGTGGTGGGTCTAGAGGTGGGTCTAGTGGTGGGTCTAGTGGTGGGTCTAGTGGTGGGTCTAGTGGTGGGTCTAGAGGTGGGTCTAGTGGTGGTGGGTCTAGAGGTGGTGGGTCTAGTGGTGGGTCTAGTGGTGGTGGGTCTAGTGGTGGGTGTAGTGGTGGTGGGTCTAGTGGTGGGTCTAGTGGTGCGTCTAGTGGTGGGTCTAGAGGTGGGTCTAGTGGTGGTGTGTCTAGTGGTGGCGGGTCTAGTGGTGGGTCTAGTGGTGGGTCTAGTGGTGGTGGGTCTAGTGGTGGGTGTAGTGGTGGTGGGTCTAGTGGTGGTAGGTCTAGTGATGGTGGGTCTAGAAGTGGGTCTAGTGGTGGGTCTAGTGGTGGGTCTGGTGTTGGGTCTAGTGGTGGTAGGTCTAGTGATGGTGGGTCTAGAGGTGGGTCTAGTGGTGGGTCTAGTGGTGGGTCTAGTGGTGGGTCTAGTGGTGGTGGGTCTAGTGGTGGGTCTAGTGGTGGTGGGTCTAGTGGTGGGTCTAGTGGTGGTGGGTCTAGTGGTGGTGGGTCTAGTGGTGGTGGGTCTAGTGGTGTTGGGTCCAGTGGTGGGTCTAGTGGTGGTGGGTCTAGAGGTGGGTCTAGTGGTGGTGGGTCTAGTGGTGGGTCTAGTGGTGGGTCTAGTGGTGGTGGGTCTAGTGGTGGGTCTAGTGGTGTTGGGTCTAGTGGTGGTGGGTCTAGTGGTGGTGGGTCTAGTGGTGGTGGGTCTAGTGGTGGTGGGTCTAGTGGTGGGTCTAGTGGTGGGTCTAGTGGTGGTGGGTCTAGTGGTGGTGGGTCTAGTGGTGGGTCTAGTGGTGGGTCTAGTGGTGGTGGGTCTAGTGGTGGGTGTAGTGGTGGTGGGTCTAGAGGTGGGTCTAGTGGTGGGTCTAGTGGTGGGTCTAGTGGTGGGTCTAGTGGTGGGTCTAGAGGTGGGTCTAGTGGTGGTGGGTCTAGAGGTGGTGGGTCTAGTGGTGGGTCTAGTGGTGGTGGGTCTAGTGGTGGGTCTAGTGGTGGTGGGTCTAGTGGTGGCTCTAGTGGTGCGTCTAGTGGTGGGTCTAGAGGTGGGTATAGTGGTGGTGTGTCTAGTGGTGGTGGGTCTAGTGGTGGGTCTAGTGGTGGGTCTAGTGGTGGTGGGTCTAGTGGTGGGTGTAGTGGTGGGTCTAGTGGTGGTAGGTCTAGTGGTGGTGGGTCTAGTGGTGGGTCTAGTGGTGGTGGGTCTAGAGGTGGGTCTAGTGGTGGTGGGTCTAGTGGTGGGTCTAGTGGTGGGTCTAGTGGTGGTGGGTCTAGTGGTGGGTCTAGTGGTGGTGGGTCTAGTGGTGGTGGGTCTAGTGGTGCTGGGTCTAGTGGTGGGTCTAGTGGTGGTGGGTCTAGTGGTGGGTGTAGTGGTGGTGGGTCTAGTGATGGGTCTAGAGGTGGGTCTAGTGGTGGGTCTAGTGGTGGGTCTAGTGGTGGGTCTAGAGGTGGGTCTAGTGGTGGTGGGTCTAGAGGTGGTGGGTCTAGTGGTGGGTCTAGTGGTGCGTCTAGTGGTGGGTCTAGAGGTGGGTCTAGTGGTGGTGGGTCTAGTGGTGGGTGTAGTGGTGGTGGGTCTAGTGGTGGTAGGTCTAGTGGTGGTGGGTCTAGAGGTGGGTCTAGTGGTGGGTCTAGTGGTGGGTCTGGTGTTGGGTCTAGTGGTGGGTCTAGTGGTAGGTCTAGTGGTGGTGGGTCTAGTGGTGGGTCTAGTGGTGGTGGGTCTAGTGGTGGGTCTAGTGGTGGTGGGTCTAGTGGTGGTGGGTCTAGTGGTGGTGGGTCTAGTGGTGGTGGGTCTAGTGGTGGTGGGTCTAGTGGTGGGTCTAGTGGTGGGTCTAGTGGTGGTGGGTCTAGTGGTGGTGGGTCTAGTGGTGGGTCTAGTGGTGGTTCTAGTGGTGGTGGGTCTAGTGGTGGTGGGTCTAGTGGTGGGTCTAGTGGTGGGTCTAGTGGTGGTGGGTCTAGTGGTGGGTGTAGTGGTTGTGGGTCTAGAGGTGGGTCTAGTGGTGGGTCTAGTGGTGGGTCTAGTGGTGGGTCTAGTGGTGGGTCTAGAGGTGGGTCTAGTGGTGGTGGGTCTAGAGGTGGTGGGTCTAGTGGTGGGTCTAGTGGTGGTGGGTCTAGTGGTGGGTGTAGTGGTGGTGGGTCTAGTGGTGGCTCTAGTGGTGCGTCTAGTGGTGGGTCTAGAGGTGGGTCTAGTGGTGGTGTGTCTAGTGGTGGTGGGTCTAGTGGTGGGTCTAGTGGTGGTGGGTCTAGTGGTGGGTGTAGTGGTGGGTCTAGTGGTGGTAGGTCTAGTGGTGGTGGGTCTAGTGGTTGTGGGTCTAGTGGTGGGTCTAGTGGTGGGTCTAGTGGTGGTGGGTCTAGTGGTGGTGGGTCTAGTGGTGGTGGGTCTAGTGGTGGCTCTAGTGGTGCGTCTAGTGGTGGGTCTAGAGGTGGGTCTAGTGTTGGTGTGTCTAGTGGTGGTGGGTCTAGTGGTGGGTCTAGTGGTGGGTCTAGTGGTGGTGGGTCTAGTGGTGGGTGTAGTGGTGGGTGTAGTGGTGGGTCTAGTGGTGGTGGGTCTAGTGGTGGTGGGTCTAGTGGTGGTGGGTCTAGTGGTGGGTCTAGTGGTCTGTCTAGTGGTGGGTCTAGTGGTGGTGGGTCTAGTGGTGGGTCTAGTGGTCTGTCTAGTGGTGGGTCTAGTGGTGGTGGGTCTAGTGGTGGGTCTAGTGGTGGGTCTAGTGGTGGGTCTACTGGTGGGTCTAGTGGTGGGTCTAGTGGTGGGTCTAGTGGTGGGTCTAGTGGTGGTGGGTCTAGTGGTGTTGGGTCTAGTGGTGGGTCTAGTAGTGTGTCTAGTGGTGGTGGGTCTAGTGGTGGTGGGTCTAGTGGTGGGTCTAGTGGTGGTGGGTCTAGTGGTAGTGGGTCTAGTGGTGGTGTGTCTAGTGGTGGTGGGTCTAGTGGTGAGTCTAGTGGTGGGTCTAGTGGTGGGTCTAGTGTTGGGTCTATTGGCTGGTGGGTCTAGTGGTGGGTCTAGTGGTGGGTCTAGTGGTCTTAAGATGTCATGTCAGTGTGACTGGGAATACCACACAGTTAGTTCAGTCATGGATGGGGACCGTGTTGATAGCTCGTCATACTTTACTCTGACATCATGTGCCTCTCATCCTCTTACGATGTCTTCTCATCCCCTAATCATCCAAACCCCTTTGCCCTCTCCATTTTATCCATCTGTACCCGGATAAATATATACACAATGTTGATGAATTTGCTAACGATTAAATCAAAGATGTCATTTTTGGCTGGCCGTCATTAGCACCCCATTCATAAAAATACGTGGCGCAGTGAGCCTCTGGTCTGTTGGGGGCTGATTGATACGTCAACGTTGTTGAGCGAATCAGGAACAAGGTGAAGTAGCTCTGCGTTACTTCTATGAGTACTGATAGATA
>NC_048571.1:34629614-34639614 GCF_013265735.2 Oncorhynchus mykiss
TTCAGTCTCTCTGTCTCCCTTTCTGTCTCCCTGTCTATCTCTCTCTCTTTGTGTCTCTCTCTGTCTACTTCTCTCTCTCTCTGTCTCTCTCGCTTTGTCTCTCTGTATCTGTCTGTATCTCAATTCAATTTCATTTTAAGGGCTTTGTTGGCATGGGAAACGTACGTTTACATTGTCAAAGCAAGTAGAATACATAATAAACAGAAGTGAAATAAACAATAAAACAGAAAACATTACACTCACAGAAGTTCCCAAAATATTCAAGACATTTCAAATGTCATATTATGTCTATATACAGTTTGTGTAACGATGTGCAAATATTTAAAGTACAAAAATGGGAAAATAAATTAACATAAATATCGGTTGTGTTTACACTGATGTTTGTTCTTCACTGGTTGCCCTTTTCTCGTGGCAACAGGTCAACGTGTTTGAACACTGTGATATTTCACCCAGTAGATGTTGGAGTTCACCGAAATTGGATTTGTTTTGGAATTCTTTGTGGGTCTGAGATAAAAAATAAAAAAAAATGTGTCTCTACCATGGTTCTACATTTGGCAGGAGGTTAGGAAGTGCAGCTCAGTTTCCACCTCATTTTGTGGGCAGTGGTGCACATAGCCTGTCTTCTCTTGAGAGCCATGTCGGCCTACGGCGGCCTTTCTCAATAGCAAGGCTATGCTCACTGAGTCTGTACATAGTCAAAGCTTTCCTTTAGATTGGGTCAGTCACAGTGGTCAGGTATTCTGCCACTGTGTACTCTCTGTTTAGGGTCAAATAGCATTCTAGTTTGCTCTGTTCTTTTTGTAAATTCTTTCCAATGAGTCAAGTAATAATACTTTCTCATGATTTGGTTGGGTCTAATTGTGCTGCTGTCCTGGGGCTCTGTGGGGTCTGTTTGTGTTTGTGAACAGAGCCCCAGGACCAGCTTGTTTAGGGGACTCTTCTCCAGGTTCGTCTCTCTGTAGGTGATGGCTTTGTTATGGAAGGTTTGGGAATCGCTTCCTTTTAGGTGGTTGTAGAATTTAACAGCTTTTTTCTGGATTTTGATAATTAGCGGGTTAAGTCATATTTCTGCTCTGCCTGCATTATCCTGAGTGGTGAAGCGGTCTAAGGCATCACTACAGACCCTGGTTCGAATCCAGGCTGTATCACAACCGGCCCAGTGTTTGGCCATCAATGAACATAACAACTTGTTCGTAACCTGACAGTTAAATAAAGGTGAAATACATTGAAATGTTGATAATTAGTGGGTATCGGCCTTCTGCTCTGCATGCATTATCTGATGTTGACCTTTTCTCTCTCTCTCTCTCTCTCTCTCTCTCTCTCTCTCTCTCTGTCTCTCTCTCTCTCTCTCTGTCTCTCTCTCTCTCTGTCTCTCTCTCACTCTCTCACTCTCTCACTCTCTCTCTCTGTCTCTCTCTCTCTCTCTCTCTCTCTCTCTCTGTCTCTCTCTCTCTCTCTCTCTCTCTTTCTCCCTGTCTCTCTCTCTCTCTCTCTCTCTCTCTCTCTCTCTCTCTCTCTCTCTCTCTCTCTCTCTCTCTCTCTCTCTCTCTCTCTCTCTCTCTCTCTCTGTCTCTCTCTCTCTCTCTCTGTCTCTCTCTCTCTCTCTGTCCCTCTCTCTCTCACTCTCTCACTCTCTCACTCTCTCTCTCTGTCTCTCTCTCTCTCTCTCTCTCTCTCTCTCTCTCTGTCTCTCTCTCTCTCTCTCTCTCTCTCTCTTTCTCCCTGTCTCTCTCTGTCTCTCTCTCTCTGTCTATCTCTGTCTCTGTCTCTGTCTCTCTCTCTCTCTTTCTCTCGCTCTCTCTCTCTCTCTCTCTCTCTCTCTCTCTCTTTCTCTCGCTCTCTCTCTCTCTCTCTCTCTCTCTCTCTGTCCCTCTCTCTTTCTCTCTCTCTTTCTCTCGCTCTCTCTCTCTCTCTCTCTCTCTCTCTCTCTCTTTCTCTCGCTCTCTCTCTCTCTCTCTCTCTCTCTCTCTCTCTTTCTCTCTCTCTCTCTCTGTCTCTCTCTCTCTCTCTCTGTCTCTCTCTCTCTCTCTCTCTCTCTCTCTCTCTCTCTCTCTCTCTCTCTCTCTTCTCTCTCTCTCTCTGTCCCTCTCCCAGCTTGCTTAGGGGACTGTTATGGAAGGCTTGGGTTTTGATAATTTTGATGATTAGGGGGTATCTGCATTATTTGATGTTGAACACGTAGGATATTTTTGCAGAATTCTGCATGCTTAGTCTCAATTAGGTTTTTGTCCCATTTTGTGAATTCTTGGTTGGTGAGCGGACCCCAGACCTCACAACCATAAAGATAAATGGGTTCTATAACTGATTCAAGTATTTTTAGCCAGATCCTAATTGGTATGTTGAATTTTATGTTCCTTGTGATGGCATAGAAGACCCTTCTTGCCTTGTCTGAGGCTTCAGTGTGTTAGTAGAACAGGTTTGTGAACTCAGGACCTGGACCAGCTGGATGAGGGGACTGAGGCTTCAGTGTGTTAGTAGAACAGGTTTGTGAACTCAGGACCAGCTGGATCAGGGGACTGAGGCTTCAGTGTGTTTGGAGAACAGGTTTGTGAACTCAGGACCAGCTGGAAGAGGGGACTGAGGCTTCTGTGTGTTAGTAGAACAGGTTTGTGAACTCATCCCCAGGACCAGCTGGATGAGGGGGCTGATGCTTCAGTGTGTTAGTAGAACAGGTTTGTGAACTCAGGACCAGCTGGATCAGGGGACTGAGGCTTCAGTGTGTTAGTAGAACAGGTTTGTGAACTCAGGACCAGCTGAATGAGGGGACTGAGGCTTCAGTGTGTTAGTAGAACAGGTTTGTGAACTCATCCCCAGGACCATCTGGATGAGGGGGCTGATGCTTCAGTGTGTTAGTAGAACAGGTTTGTGAACTCAGGACCAGCTGGATCAGGGGACTGAGGCTTCAGTGTGTTAGTAGAACAGGTTTGTGAACTCAGGACCAGCTGAATCAGGGGACTGAGGCTTCAGTGTGTTAGTAGAACAGGTTTGTGAACTCATCCCCAGGACCAGCTGGATGAGGGGGCTGAGGCTTCAGTGTGTTAGTGGAACAGGTTTGTGAACTCAGGACCAGCTGGATCCGGGGACTGAGGCTTCAGTGTGTTAGTAGAACAAGTTTGTGAACTCATCCCCAGGACCAGCTGCATGAGGGGACTCTTTTCTCTGCTCAGCTCTTGGCATTGCAGGGCTTGGTAATGATATGAGAGGAGGAGTACTGTACACACGATAATATTTCAGATATTTCTAGTTTTTATTAGTAGTGGATATTGGCCTAATTCTTCCCAGCATGCATTGTTTGTAGTTTTCCTCTGGACATGAAGGAGAATCTGACAGAACTCTGCATGCAGGGTTTCAATGGGGTGTTTGTCTCATTGGGTGACATCTTGTTTTGTAAGCGGACCCCACACCTCGCTGCCATAAAGTGAAATTGGTTCAATGACACATTCCATTCGTTTTAGCCTGAATTTTATAGGTATTTCAATTTGTTTGAATTCGTTTTTTTAATTGCGTAGAATGCCCTGCGTGCTTACTCTCTGAGTTTGTTCACGGCATCATTAAGGTGTCCAGTTGAGCTTATCTTAAACCTAAGTAATTGTAGTGTGTACAGTACTCTATATATTTAAACCTCAGTAATTGTAGTGTGTACAGTACTATATATATTTAAACCTCAGTAATTGTAGTGTGTACAGTACTCTATATATTTAAACCTCAGTAATTGTAGTGTGTACAGTACTCTATATATTGTGTACCAATTGAGAACTTTGGTCTAATTCAATGAGATCTGGATCTTCTCTGGAAAATCATTATTTTAGTCTTTTTGGGGGTTTACTGCCAGGGCCCAGGTCTGGCAGTACTGCTCTAGCAGGTCCAGGCTCTACTGTAGGCTATGTGCTGTGTGGGTTTACTGTCAGGGCCCAGGTCTGGCAGTACTGCTCTAGCAGGTCCAGGCTCTGCTGTAGGCCATGTGCTGTGGGGGTTTACTGTCAGGGCCCAGGTCTGGCAGTACTGCTCTAGCAGGTCCAGGCTCTGCTGTAGGCCATGTGCTGTGGGGGGTTACTGTCAGGGCCCAGGTCTGGCAGTACTGCTCTAGCAGGTCCAGGCTCTGCTGTAGGCCTTCTGCTGTGGGTGACAGCTGGCATAGGTCCTCTGCGAAGAGGGAGGAGGGAGGGGAGAGAGGTAGGAGGGGAGAGAGGGAGGGGAGGGGAGAGAGGGAGGGGAGAGTGAGGAAGGGAGAGAGGGAGGGAAGAGGGAGGAGGGAGGGGAGAGAGGGAGGAGGGGAGAGAGGGAGGGGGAGGGGAGAGTGGGAGGGAGGGGAGAGATGGAGGAGGGGAGAGAGGGAGGGGAGAGAGGAGGGAGGTGAGAGGGAGGAGAGAGGGGAGAGAGGGAGAAGGGGAGAGGGGGGAGAGAGGGAGGTGAGAGATGGAGGAGGAGAGAGAGGGAGGAGGGAGGGGAGAGAGGGAGGAGGGAGGGGAGAAATGGAGGAGGGAGGGAGGGGAGAGAGGGAGGAAGGAGGGGAGAGAGAGAGGAGGGAGGGGAGAGAGGGAGGAGGGGAGAGAGGGAGGGGAAGGGAAGAGAGGGCGGGAGGAGGGAGGGAGGTGAGAGATGGAGGAGGGAGGGAGACAGGGAGGAGGGAGGGGAGACAGGGAGGAGGGAGGGGAGAGAGGGAGGAGGGAGGGGAGAGAGGGAGGAGGGAGGGAAGAGCAGGCATTTAACCTGTGGAGACTACCACCAGGGGCTCAGGATTTATCTAGAAAATAATCAAATGCTTTTTTGGAAGTCGATAAAGGAAGTGTATATTTTGGTATTATTTAGAGGGACATGTTTATCTATCAGGATGTGTAGGGTGTAAATATGATCAGTCGTATGATGCTCTGGTATAAATACAATTTGGTTTTGGATGGAGGATGGATGGATGGATGGATGCAGGATGGAGGATGGATGGATGGATGGATGATGGATGGATGATGGATGGAGGATGGATGGATTGGTTGGATCGATGGATGATGGATGGAGGATGGATTGATTGGTTGGATCGATGGATGATGGATGGAGGATGGCTGGATGGATGGATGATGGATGGAGGATGGATGGATGGATGATGGATGGATGATGGATGGAGGATGGATGGATTGGTTGGATCGATGGATGATGGATGGAGGATGGATTGATTGGTTTGATCGATTGGTGATTGATGGAGGATGGATGGATTGGTTGGATCGATGGATGATGGATGGCTGGTTGGATGGATGGATGGATGATGGTTGGATGGATGGAGGATGGATGGATGGATGATGGATGGAGGATGGATGGATTGGTTGGATCGATGGATGATGGATGGAGGATGGCTGGATGGATGGATGATGGTTGGATGGATGGATGGATGAATGGATGATGGTTGGATGGATGGCTGGATGGATGATGGTTGGATGGATGGCTGGATGAATGGATGATGGTTGGATGGATGGATGGGAGGATGGATGGAGAATGGATGATGTTTGGATGGATGGATGAGGGCTGGAGGATGTTTGGATGGATGGATGGATGGTGTTTTTGTTTAGTTTTCATCAACAGCAGAGGGAGAGGAAGATACGATACACCTCATTGACTCCCTCTCATTATTGGGATTGCTCAGTCACACGCAGGTCGCAAGCTTCTTCAAGATCAGTTTATTGTTGTTATGGATATGGCACTGTGTTTGAGACTAATAACAATGATGGAGAGAGAGAAAGAGAGTGTGAGAGAGAGACCCATGGAGACAGAGAGACCGAGAGACCAAGAGAGAGACAGAGAGAGAGCGAGACAGAGAGAGAAAGAGAGAGAGAGAGGGAGAGGCAGAGAGAGAGAGAGACAGAGAGAGAGAAAAGAGGGAACGTTCTGTAATGTGATTAAGCTAGTGTGTGTGTGTGTGTGTGTGTGTGTGTGTGTGTGTGTGTGTGTGTGTGTGTGTGTGTGTGTGTGTGTGTGTGTGTGTGTGCGTGTGCGTGTGTGTGTGTTACTGTCGTGAAACCTTCTATTCTGCTAGACTACAGTGACTACACCTCTAACTCTTGCCTCACTAGTCGACGTCTGTCTGTGGTCAACGGTCTTCCTGAAAGCCATTCATTAATAAAATCATCCATTAGTGAGACAGACAGAAAGTGTCTATGTCCCAAATAGAACCCTGCTTCCTCTATATTGCCCTACTTTAGACCAGTGCCGCTAGGTCCCTAGTTGTTTTGACTAGAGTCCCAAGGTCCCTAGTTGTTTTCACCAGAGTCCCTAGGTCCCTAGTTGTTTTCACCAGAGCCCCTAGGTCCCTAGTTGTTTTGACTAGAGTCCTAAGGTCCCTAGTTGTTTTGACTAGAGTGCCTAGGTCCCTAGTTGTTTTCACCAGATCCCCTAGGTCCCTAGTTGTTTTGACTAGAGTCCCAAGGTCCCTAGTTGTTTTGACTAGAGTCCCTAGGTCCCTAGTTGTTTTGACTAGAGTCCCTAGTTGTTTTGACCAGAGTCCCCAGGTCCCTAGTTGTTTTGTCCAGAGTCCCTAGGTCCCTAGTTGTTTTGTCCAGAGTCCCTAGGTCCCTAGTTGTTTTGACTAGAGTCCCTAGTTGTTTTCACCAGAGTCCCTAGGTCCCTAGTTGTTTTGACCAGAGTCCCTAAGTCCCTAGTTGTTTTGACTTTAGTCCCTAGTTGTTTTGATCAGAGTCCCTGGGTCCCTAGTTGTTTTGACCAGAGTCCCTAGGTCCCTAGTTGTTTTGGCCAGAGTCCCTAGGTCCCTAGTTGTTTTGACTAGAGTCCATAGTTGTTTTGACTGGAATCCCTAGGTCCCTAGTTGTTTTGGCCAGAGTCCCTAGGTCCCTAGTTGTTTTGACTAGAGTCCCTAGTTGTTTTGACCAGAGTCCCTAGGTCCCTAGTTGTTTTGACCAGAGTCCCTAGGTCCCTAGTTGTTTTGACCAGAGTCCCTAGGTCCCTAGTTGTTTTCACCAGAGTCCATAGGTCCCTAGCTGTTTTGACTAGAGTCCATGGGTCCCTAGTTTTTTTGAACAGAGTCCCTAAGTCCCTAGTTGTTTTGACCAGAGTCCATAGGTCCCTAGTTGTTTTAACCAGAGTCCATAGGTCCCCAGTTGTTTTCATCAGAGCCACTAGCTCTTAGGTCAGCCCAGAGGCTCTGGTCTAAAGTCATATTCTATAGGGAATAGCAGGGCCGGCCCTGGGCTTCAGCAACATATGCAACCGCTGAAAATAAAGTACACAAGAATAGAGCAACAAAATGTTGCTCCCCAGATGCAGACACAGAACCTGTTGAGAGAAGTGGACCAGAGACAATTACCTTATTTCTTGATTCCCTGATTCACTGATTCCCTGATTCACTGATTCCCTGATTCCCTGACTCCCTGATTCACTGATTCCCTGATTCCCTGACTCCCTGATTCACTGTTTTCTTGATTCCCTGATTCCCTGATTCCCTGATTCACTGATTCCTCAATTTCCTGATATACTGATTCCCCAATTACCTGATTCCCCAATTCCCCGATTCTCTGATTTGCTGATTCCCTGATTTAGTGATTCCTGGATTCCCTGATTCCCTGATTCCCCAATACCTCAATTCCCTGATTCAATTATACCCTGATTCCCTGATATACTGATTCCCTTATTCACTGATTCACTGATTCCATGATTCATTGATTGCCTAATTCACAGATTTTATGATTCACTGATTCCATGATTCACTGTTTCACTGATTCACTGATTCAATGATTCACTGATTCCATGATTCACTGATTCACTGATTCCGATGATTCACTGATTCCCTGCCAGTTAATAAAAGATAGGTGGAGATGATGTTTCAGCGAAGGAATCTGAAGAGAATAACTGGTTCTGATCTGGTTTTCAATAACGAAGAGATGCAGATAGAAGAGGAGAGGTGGAGGGATGTCTGAGTTTGTGTGTGTGTGTGTGTGTGTGCGCATGTGTGTGTGAGCGTGTGAGCGTGTGTGCATGTGTGTGTGTGTCGGTGTGTGTGTGTGTGAGCGTGCGCGTGTGCGTGTGTGTGTGTGTGTAACTAGCTGCTGTCACTCCCCACACAAACACTGGCCAATTAAATTGAAAAGTAATGTGAATCTTCCCGTCGTGTCTGATGGTAAACGGGGTGTCATGATTTAAATATAGGCCCCTGGCTGTGACAGACGATGTGTCCCAAACCCACGCCCCTATACCCTATACCCCCCCCCTTCAAATATAGGCCCCTGACTGTGACAGACAATGTGTCCCAAATCCCTATACCCTATGTAGAGAGTTACCTCTGACCAGGGTCCGCAGTGCACTACGTAGGGAATAGGCTGCACTTGGGGATTAAGTCTAAGAACATGGCGTGTCATAATTTGCAACGTTCCGGAATTATTAAAGTGACGGCGTCCTTTTGTTTCCCTGACGACCTGGAAACACATTGTACACACAGAGGTCAAATGGTTTCAAAACGCATTGAAACGTTCTGATATTGAAGTTGGGTGTCTTCGTATTGTGTTTGGTTTCAAAACGGATTGCAAACGTTCTGATATTGAAGTTGGGTGTCTTCGTATTGTGTTTGGTTTCAAAACGGATTGCAAACGTTCTGATATTGAAGTTGGGTGTCTTCGTATTGTGTTTGGTTTCAAAACGGATTGCAACGTTATGATATTGAAGTTGGGTGTCTTCGTATTGTGTTTGGTTTCAAAACGGATTGCAACGTTCTGATATTGAAGTTGGGTGTCTTCGTATTGTGTTTGATGACACTGGCATAGCTCTTTGTTTGTTTGTTTGTTTGTTTGTTTGTTTGTTTGTTTGTTTGTTTGTTTGTTTGTTTGTTTGTCCCCAGAATCTTCTCCATATTTCCTGCCACAATAACATGTTGTGGGATTGTTGCATCGTGCCGCGCTATGTAAAGCCCAAACATGTAGTGTTATACTGCTCCGAACTTATAGCCTGGGGTAGGACTATAGTAGTATTGTAGTGTTCTCAGTTTATAGCCTGGGGTAGGACTATAGTAGTATTGTAGTGTTCTCAGTTTATAGCCTGGGGTATGACAATATGAGTATTGTACTGTTCTCAGTTTATAGCCTGGGGTCTGACTATATTAGTATTGTACTGTCCCCAGTTTATAGCCTGGGGTATGACAATATTAGTATTGTACTCTTCCCAGTTTATAGCCTGGGGTATGACTATATTAGTATTGTACTGTTCTCAGTTTATAGCCTGGGGTCTGACTATATTAGTATTGTACTGTTCCCAGTTTATAGCCTGGGGTATGACTATATTAGTATTGTACTGTTCCCAGTTTATAGCCTGGGGTATGACAATATGAGTATTGTACTGTTCCCAGTTTATAGCCTGGGGTATGACAATATGAGCATTGTACTGTTCCCAGTTTATAGCCTGGGGTATGACAATATGAGTATTGTACTGTTCCCAGTTTATAGCCTGGGGTAGGACTATATTAGTATTGTACTGTTCTCAGTTTATAGCCTGGGGTAGGACTATATTAGTATTGTACTGTTCCCAGTTTATAGCCTGGGGTATGACTATATTAGTATTGTACTGTTCTCAGTTTATAGCCTGGGGTCTGACTATATTAGTATTGTACTGTCCCCAGTTTATAGCCTGGGGTATGACAATATTAGTATTGTACTCTTCCCAGTTTATAGCCTGGGGTATGACTATATTAGTATTGTACTGTTCTCAGTTTATAGCCTGGGGTCTGACTATATTAGTATTGTACTGTTCCCAGTTTATAGCCTGGGGTATGACTATATTAGTATTGTACTGTTCCCAGTTTATAGCCTGGGGTATGACAATATGAGTTTTGTACTGTTCCCAGTTTATAGCCTGGGGTATGACAATATGAGCATTGTACTGTTCCCAGTTTATAGCCTGGGGTATGACAATATGAGTATTGTACTGTTCCCAGTTTATAGCCTGGGGTATGACAATATGAGTATTGTACTGTTCTCAGTTTATAGCCTGGGGTATGACAATATGAGTTTTGTACTGT
>NC_048571.1:34649614-34654614 GCF_013265735.2 Oncorhynchus mykiss
TGAGGTAATGTTTCATTAGAGAAGGTATCATGAGGTAGAGTTTCGTTAGAAGGTATCCTGAGGTAATGTTTCATTACAGAAGGTATCCTGAGGTAATGTTTCATTAGAAGGTATCCTGAGGTAGAGTTTCATTAGAAGGTATACTGAGGTAATGTTTCATTAGAGAAGGTATCATGAGGTAGAGTTTCGTTAGAAGGTATCCTGAGGTAATGTTTCATTACAGAAGGTATCCTGAGGTAATGTTTCATTAGAAGGTATCCTGAGGTAGAGTTTCATTAGAAGGTATACTGAGGTAATGTTTCATTAGAGAAGGTATCATGAGGTAGAGTTTCGTTAGAAGGTATCCTGAGGTAATGTTTCATTACAGAAGGTATCCTGAGGTAATGTTTCATTAGAAGGTATCCTGAGGTAGAGTTTCATTAGAAGGTATACTGAGGTAATGTTTCATTAGAGAAGGTATCATGAGGTAGAGTTTCAATAGAGAAGGTATCCTGAGGTAATGTTTCATTATAAGGTATACTGAGGTAATGTTTCATTAGAGAAGGTATCATGAGGTAGAGTTTCAATAGAGAAGGTATCATGAGGTAATGTTTAATTAGAAGGTATCCTGAGATAGTGTTTCATTAGAGAAGGTATCCTGAGGTAGAGTTTCATTAGAGAAGGTATTCTGAGGTAATGTTTCATTAGAGAAGGTATCCTGAGGTAATGTTTCATTACAGAAGGTATCCTGAGGTAATGTTTCATTAGAAGGTATTCTGAGGTAGTGTTTCATTAGAGAAGGTATCCTGTGGTAATGTTTCATTACAGAAGGTATCCTGAGGTAATGTTTCATTAGAAGGTATCCTGAGGTAATGTTTCATTAGAGAAGGTATCCTGAGGTAATGTTCCCTGGCAGACCTTGAAGTGTTTTCCAAATGGCACCCTATTCCTTACAAAGTACACAACTTTTGACCAGAACCCTATGGGCCGTGGTCTAGAGTAGTGTCATTTGGGACACAGCCTTCAGACATCAGACAGACTGGCAACGTGCCACTCAACAAACCCACATGTTAACAGGACGTCAATTAAACAGGTCTCCTATCATCCACCTGGGTGATAAACACACTGGGTTTGTGTCACAAATGGCACCATATTCCCTATATTAGTGCACTACTTTTAATCATTTCCATATAGATGCAATAGGACACAGTGTCTAGCTCAGTCAGAAACCTGATAGAGAAGTGATGTAGGATCTATAGAACAGGAACCTATCAAAGAATCCCAGGAGGGGAGAATAACAAACATGCTGCAGAGAAATGTGTGTGTGTGTGTGTGTGTGTGTGTGTGTGTGTGTGTGTGTGTGTGTGTGTGTGTGTGTGTGTGTGTGTGTGTGTGTGTGTGTGTGTGTGTGTGTGTGCAACTGATAAGAAAATAAAAGAAGGTTAGACAAGTTGCAGCCCTGCCTAGCCCTCTCCTTCATCTCTCTCCTTCCTCCCTCTCCTTCCTCCCTTCTCCTTCATCTCGCTCCTTCCTCCCTTCTCCTTCATCTCTCTCCTTCCTCCCTCTCCTTCATCTCTCTCCTTCCTCCCTTCTCCTTCATCTCTCTCCTTCATCTCTCTCCTTCCTCTCTCTCCTTCATCTCTCTCCTTCCTCCCTCTCCTTCCTCCCTCTCCTTCCTCCCTTCTCCTTCCTCTCTCTCCTTTCTCTCCTTCCTCTCTCTCCTTCCTCCCTCTCCTTCCTTCCTCCCTCTCCTTCCTCCCTTCTCCTTCCTCTCTCTCCTTCCTCTCTCTCCTTCCTCTCTCTCCTTCCTCCCTCTCATTCCTCCTTCTCCTTCCTCTCTCTCCTTCCTCTCTCTCCTTCCTCCTTCTCCTTCCTCTCTCTCCTTCCCCCTTCTCCTTCCTCTCTCTCCTTCCTCTCTCTCCTTCCTCCCTCTCCTTCCTCCTTCTCCTTCCTCCCTCTCCTTCCTCCTTCCTCCTTTCTCCTTCTTCCCTCACCCTCTCTTTTTCAGTCCTCTTCCCTCTCCTTCCTCCCTCCTCACTCTCCTTCCTCCCTCTCCTTCATCCCTCTCCTTCTCACAGAAATAAGACTGGCCCCACCCTCATTATTAAGGAATTGTCTAGTCTCAGAGAAATAAGACTGGCCCCACCCTCATTATTAAGAAATTGTCTAGTCTAGAGTATATTCTACTATATATTCTACTGTATATTCTACTGTATATTCTACTATATATTCTACATACAAGTTTAAGCTACTATATATTCTACTGTATATTCTACTGTATATTCTACTGTATATTCTAGAGTATATTCTACTATATATTCTACATACATATTGAGGCTACTATATATTCTACTGTATATTCTACTGTATATTCTACTATATATTCTACTGTATATTCTACTGTATATTCTACTATATATTCTACTGTATATTCTAGAGCATATTCTAGAGCATATTCTACTAAATATTCTATACACAAGTTTAGGCTACTATATATTCTACTGTATATTCTAGAGTATATTCTACTGTATATTCTACTGTATATTCTAGAGTATATTCTACTATATATTCTACTGTATATTCTAGAGCATATTCTACTAAATATTCTATACACAAGTTTAGGCTACTATATATTCCACTGTATATTCTAGAGTATATTCTACTATATATTCTACTGTATATTCTACCTCTCAGATGGTGTAGGGTTTTTCTCTTTGGTGAGGACAAAGATTTTGGGGTCGTCACTATTTACCACAGCCACAAAGTAATAATCTCCTCACATTAAAACAAACAAAAAAATTATATTTCAAATTTACCTATAACCTTAACCACACTGCTAACCTTATGCCTAAACCGTAACCTTAAATTAGCCAAATTAGCCAACAAAATAAGGTCTGAGGTTAACACGGGTTTAGGAGATCAGATTTTGTTTTGTTCTAGAAGTTAACATCGGGTCAAGTTAACGTGACCTTTATGATTTATGAAGCCATTATGTTGTTCATCTGATTTGTATTTATTCTAGAAATGCTTAAACCTTGTGTTTACCGAAGACCTTCTGCATTCATCCAAAACAACATCATTTCCCCCATAGGCTTTGGCCAACTAGCCATGGTGGAGGTAAAGCAAGACCAAAAGATGCCATCACTATTGATCTCCGATAAGGAGAATGAACAGAGGGAGGGTGTGTGTGTGTAGTGTAGCCTCTACCAGAGGGGGGTTGTGGGTAGTGTAGTTTGTTCTGTACCTCTGTGGAAATCATCCTGTCAAAGGAGAATATAATGTTTGAGAATGAACAGAGGGAGGGTGTGTGTGTAGTGTAGCCTCTACCAGAGCGGGATTGTGGGTAGTGTAGCCTCTACCAGAGGGGGGTTGTGGGTAGTGTAGCCTCTACCAGAGGGGGGTTGTGGGTAGTGTAGTTTGTTCTGTACCTCTGTGGAAATCATCCTGTCAAAGGAGAATATAATGTTTGAGAATGAACAGAGGAGGGTGTGTGTGTAGTGTAGCCTCTACCAGAGGGGGATTGTGGGTAGTGTAGCCTCTACCAGAGGGGGGTTGTGGGTAGTGTAGTTTGTTCTGTACCTCTGTGGAAATCATCCTGTCAAAGGAGAATATAATGTTTTTATCGCAAAATTCCCGTTTGATTCTTTGGCTTTGAAAATCCTCTTTTTAATTTTCCCGTACTGACTGTCCCGTACTGACTGTCCCGTACTGACTGTCCCGTACTGACTGTCCCGTGCTGACTGTCCCCGTACTGACTGTCCCCGTACTGACTGTCCCCGTACTGACTGTCCCTGGCTAACTGTCCCGTACTGACTGTCCCGTACTGACTGTCCCGTACTGACTGTCCCGTACTGACTGTCCCGTACTGACTGTCCCTGGCTGACTGTCCCGTACTGACTGTCCCGTACTGACTGTCCCGTACTGACTGTCCCTGGCTGACTGTCCCGTGCTGACTGTCCCCGTACTGACTGTCCCCGTACTGACTGTCCCGTACTGACTGTCCCTGGCTGACTGTCCCGTACTGACTGTCCCTGGCTGACTGTCCCGTACTGACTGTCCCTGGCTGACTGTCCCGTACTGACTGTCCCGTACTGACTGTCCCTGGCTGACTGTCCCGTACTGACTGTCCCTGGCTGACTGTCCCGTACTGACTGTCCCGTACTGACTGTCCCTGGCTGACTGTCCCGTACTGACTGTCCCGTGCTAACTGTCCCGTACTGACTGTCCCTGGCTGACTGTCCCGTACTGACTGTCCCGTACTGACTGTCCCGTACTGACTGTCCCTGGCTGACTGTCCCGTAATGACTGTCCCTGGCTGACTATCCCGTAGTGACTGTCCCGTACTGACTGTCCCGTACTGACTGTCCCGTACTGACTGTCCCTGGCTGACTGTCCCATACTGACTGTCCCGTACTGACTGTCCCGTGCTGACTGTCCCGTACTGACTGTCCCGTACTGACTGTCCCGTACTGACTGTCCCTGGCTGACTGTCCCATACTCACTGTCCCGTACTGACTGTCCCTGACTGAAATTTTCCCTGGCGTGTTTCGTACAGCCTACCATGTTGTTTTCTATAGGGTGTCAATATAATATCATCGAGTCCACCAGGCATAGTATCTGCATTGACATGGTTGTGAATGTCAGTCACTAGATTTTTATTAGTAAGGTGATTCCCCAAGGACTACCCTATTCCCTATGAAGTGCACTACTATTTTTCCCCCAGGGTTCAAAAGGTGTGAACTATATAGGGAATAAAGAGCCGTTTGGGACACAAGCCTTTCAGCGTAGAAAAACATTTTACGCAATGTTGTTTTTGTTTGTTTGTTTGTTTGTGTTTTTTTTTTTTTTACAAAAACCCACACTCATCTGTCCCCTAAAACGAACACAACAAGCAACATCTTGAGTGCACAGTTGGGCTGGTAGGAACATTTGTAACTTGTTTGTAAGCTCTTGAACTAACAGTGGATTTGAAGACTGAGGAATAATTGAGAGCAGCAATAAGTCGCTGGCTTCAAGAGAAA
>NC_048571.1:34659614-34677114 GCF_013265735.2 Oncorhynchus mykiss
TCAGCCTGATTGATTGGTGTTGGAGAATAGCTTACTGCTCAGCCTGATTGATTGGTGTTATAGAATAGCTTACTGCTCAGCCTGATTGATTGGTGTTGGAGAATAGCTTACTGCTCAGCCTGATTGGTTGGTGTTGGGAATAGCTTACTGCTCAGCCTGATTGATTGATTGGTGTTGGGAATAGCTTACTGCTCAGCCTGATTGATTGATGTTGGAGAATAGCTTACTGCTCAGCCTGATTGATTGGTGTTGGAGAATAGCTTACTGTTCAGCCTGATTGATTGGTGTTGGAGAATATCTTACTGCTCAGCCTGATTGATTGGTGTTATAGAATAGCTTACTGCTCAGCTTGATTGATTGATTGATTGATTGATTGGTGTTGGAGAATATCTTACTGCTCAGCCTGATTGATTGGTGTTATAGAATAGCTTACTGCTCAGCCTGATTGATTGGTGTTATAGAATAGCTTACTGCTCAGCTTGATTGGTTGGTGTTGGAGAATAGCTTACTGCTCAGCCTGATTGATTGGTGTTATAGAATATCTTACTGCTCAGCCTGATTGATTGGTGTTATAGAATAGCTTACTGCTCAGCCTGATTGATTGGTGTTATAGAATAGCTTACTGCTCAGCCTGATTGATTGGTGTTATAGAATAGCTTACTGCTCAGCCTGATTGATTGGTGTTATAGAATAGCTTACTGCTCAGCCTGATTGATTGGTGTTGGAGAATATCTTACTGCTCAGCTTGATTGATTGATTGATTAGTGTTGGAGAATAGCTTACTGCTCAGCTTGATTGATTGATTGATTGGTGTTATAGAATAGCTTACTGCTCAGCCTGATTGATTGGTGTTGGAGAATATCTTACTGCTCAGCCTGATTGATTGGTGTTGGAGAATAGCTTACTGCTCAGCCTGATTGATTGGTGTTGGAGAATAGCTTACTGCTCAGCCTGATTGATTGGTGTTGGAGAATAGCTTACTGCTCAGCCTGATTGATTGGTGTTGGAGAATAGCTTACTGCTCAGCCTGATTGATTGATTGATTGGTGTTGGAGAATAGCTTACTGCTCAGCCTGATTGATTGGTGTTGGAGAATAGCTTACTGCTCAGCCTGATTGATTGATTGATTGGTGCTGGACAATAGCTTACTGCTCAGCCTGATTGATTGGTGTTGGAGAATAGCTTACTGCTCAGCTTGATTGATTGGTGTTGGAGAATAGCTTACTGCTCAGCTTGATTGATTGGTGTTGGAGAATAGCTTACTGCTCAGCTTGATTGATTCGTGTTGGAGAATAGCTTACTGCTCAGCCTGATTGATTGGTTGATTGGTGTTGGAGAATATCTTACTGCTCAGCCTGATTGATTGATTGATTGGTGTTATAGAATAGCTTAACTGCTCAGCTTGATTGGTTGATTGATTGGTGTTGGAGAATAGCTTACTGCTCATCCTGATTGATTGGTGTTGGAGAATAGCTTACTGCTCAGCCTGATTGATTGAAGTACTTATTGTTGTTTACTCTTATAGTGGAATAATGAGAATCTGTGACACACAGAGTTGAGTATTTCTTATGTTCATTGGAGCAAATGTCACTACGGTGTGACTGAATGGGTGAATGAAACAGTTTAATACGTCTAGTTTTGTTTTCCAAACTCGTTGTCAGATCAATATGTAGAGAAAATGTTCAGAAAGTCAATGACCGCCTGCTGTGTTCCCTTAGACTACACACCAGACGAACAACAAGCAACAAAAACACCTAAACACACACTACTGTGTTCCCTTACACTACACACCACACTAGCACCACGAAAGAAAACACCTACACACACCCTCTAACAAGCTCGTCTGCGCCTGTCGGCCTCCTCAGGGCTTTGCGTGGGTGGCGGGAAAGATCCTGCTCTCTGATTGGTTGGCAGCGTGATGCTGCCTGCTACACTGCTACAGTGGCAAGGAAGAGAAGGTGAACCCTTTGGAATTACCTGGATTTCTGCATAAATTGGTCATAAAATGTGATCTGATCTTCATCTACTGTAAGTCACAACAATAGGACAAACATAGTGAGCTTAAACTAATAACACAGACATTATTGTAATTTTCTGTCTAATTTGAATACATAATTTAAACATTCACAGTGTAGGTTGGAAAAAGTATGTGAACCCCCTAGGCTAATGACTTCTCCAAAAGCTAATTGGAGTCAGGAGTCAGGAGCTAACCTGGAGTCCAATCAATGAGACGAGATTGGAGATGTTGGTTAGGGCTGCCTTGCCCTATAAAAAACACTCACAACATTTGAGTTTGCTATTCACAAGAAGCATTGCCTGATGGGAACCAGGCCTCGAACAAAAGAGATCTCAGAAGACCTCAGACTAAGAATTGTTGACTTGCATAACGCTGGAAAGGGTTACAAAAGTATCTCTAAAAGACTCGATGTTCATCAGTCCACGGTAAGACACATTGTCTATATCCCTCCCTCCCTCCCTCCCTCCCTCCCTCCCTCCCTCCCTGTCCCTCCCTCCCTATCCCTCCCTCCCTCCCTGTCCACTGGCTATCCCTCCCTCCCTCCATGTCCCTCCCTCCCTCCCTCCCTCCCTCCCTGTCCCTCCCTCCCTATCCCTCCCTCCCTCCATGTCCCTCCCTCCCTCCCTCCCTATCCCTCCCTCCCTCCATGTCCCTCCCTCCCTCCCTATCCCTCCCTCCCTCCCTGTCCCTCCCTCCCTCCCTCCCTATCCCTCCCTCCCTCCATGTCCCTCCCTCCCTCCCTCCCTATCCCTCCCTCCCTCCCTGTCCACTGGCTATCCCTCCCTCCCTCCATGTCCCTCCCTCCCTCCCTCCCTGTCCCTCCCTCCCTGTCCAGTGGGTTGTGCCTTAAGACTCTAGACATGTGTCATGTCTGCTGTATCCTTGTCACTCTACCCCGCCCTTACTCCTACTTCCTCAGATGGCCCCTCGATCGCCTTCCCTCTCTTCATCATCAACCCTCCCTCACCTCTTACCCTCCCTCTGCCTCGCAGTCCTTAAGACTATTGTCATATCCACTGTATCGCTGTCTGTTTCCCTCCACAACCACCTACTCACCCATCCCTCGTCCCTCAGGCCTCATTTCCTGGCCACCCCGGGACGGTAAAGAAGCAGGACGCCGCTGTCGGCCTGCTGATACTCTTGCTGCATTATTTTCCGTGTCACTGCCCTCCAGATCTAGCAGGATGATGGAAGTGTGGAGAGGACCCAGGCTGTCCAAAACGGAAAGCACTCCTCTCTCTCTCTCTTGTCCTCCAGAGTGATTGGCCGCGACCAGCCTTGCGCCAAATGTCACGATGCATAAAATAGAGTTGTAGACCAAAGAGAGAGAGAGATTCTAAGATATGGGCCCGCAGGCTTTCTGCAGTGTAGGATGAGAGAGAGAGAGGAGGGTGACTACACACAGGATCTCTGATATGGGCCCTCAGGCTGTCTGCAGTGTAGGATGAGAGAGAGAGAGAGAGAGAGAGAGAGAGAGAGACAGAGAGAGAGAGACAGAGAGAGAGAATATACAGTATCTCTGATAGGGGCACACAGGCACTTTGCAGTATCACTTTGTATAGTCTGTTGACCCAGTCCTACAGTGGAGGAGGCTGTCTCCCTGACTTGACCCAGTCCTACAGTAGTTATAGAGGAGACTGTCTCCCTGACTTGACCCAGTCCTACAGTAGAGAAGACTGACTCCCTGACTTGACCCAGTCCTACAGTAGAGGAGACTGTCTCCCTGACTTGACCCAGTCCTACAGTAGAGGAGACTGACTCCCTGACTTGACCCAGTCCTACAGTAGTTATAGTGGAGGAGACTGTCTCCCTGACTTGACCCAGTCCTACAGTAGTTATAGTAGAGGAGACTGTCTCCCTGACTTGACCCAGTCCTACAGTAGAGGAGAGTGTCTCCCTGACTTGACCCAGTCCTACAGTAGCGGAGACTGTCTCCCTGACTTGACCCAGTCCTACAGTAGTTACAGTAGAGGAGACTGTCACCCTGACTTGACCCAGTCCTACAGTAGAGGATACTGTCTCCCTGACTTGACCCAGTCCTACAGTAGTTATAGAGGAGACTGTCTCCCTGACTTGACCCAGTCCTACAGTAGTTATAGTAGAGGAGACTGTCTCCCTGACTTGACCCAGTCCTACAGTAGTTATAGTATAGGAGACTCTCTCCCTGACTTGACCTAGTCCTACAGTAGTTATAGAGGAGACTGTCTCCCTGACTTGACCCAGTCCTACAGTAGTTATAGTAGAGGAGACTGTCTCCCTGACTTGACCCAGTCCTATAGTAGTTATAGTAGAGGAGACTGTCTCCCTGACTTGACCCAGTCCAATGAGACTTCATTCAGCTGTCCTCCTCTCATCGTTTGGCTGAATCAATGAGACTTCATTCAGCTGTCCTCCTCTCATCGTTTGGCTGACTCAATGAGACTTCATTCAGCTGTCCTCCTCTCATCGTTTGGCTGACTCAATGAGACTTCATCCAGCTGTCCTCCTCTCATCGTTTGTTGGTTTATAAAACAGTGGTCTGTTTGCTGTCAGACTCCTTGGGAAAGACCAAAACATATTTCTCTCTTACGACAAAGCACTATCTTACAGGACCCAAGGTTCATGTACTCTTTGAAATCTTTGTACCATTTTGTCTAGCCTGCTTGGAGTCCGAGATGGGCAGGGTTTGCACTTTTGAGATTATTCTATTGGTTCCGTTGAAATGATTTTGAGTTGTATTTGAACCCAGGTCTGATCCTCACACCTGACCCACTGTTCTCAGTCCAAAATGGCCTCTTAAATTTATAGTACTACAGAAAACCTCTCTCTCTCTCTCTCTCTCTCTCTCTCTCTCTCTCTCTCTCTCTCTCTCTCTCTCACTGTCTGTCTCTGTCTCTCTCTCTTTCTCTCTCTCTCTCTCTCTCTCTCTCTCTCTCTCTTTCTCTCTGTCTCTCTCTCTCTCTCTCTATCTCTGTCTCTCTGTCTCTCTGTCTCTCTGTCTCTCTGTCTCTCTCTCTCTGTGTCTCTCTCTCTCTCTCTCTCTCTCTCTCTGTCTCTCTCTCTCTCTCTCACTCTCTCTCTCTCTCTCTCTCACTGTCTCTCTGTCTCTCTATCTTGCTCCCTCTCTCTCTCTCACTCTCTTTCTCTCTATCTTTCTCTCTCTCCCTCTCTGTCCTCTCTCTCTCTCTCTCTCTCCATCCCTCCCCCTCCCTCCCATTGGTCAAGGAGTAGTAATGTTGGATCATTCCCCTCCTCTGTCAGTAGGAGTGAGTCGGTCAGGGAGTAGTAATGTTGGATCATTCCCCCTCCTCTGTCAGTAGGAGTGAGTCGGTCAGGGAGTAGTAATGTTGGATCATTTCCCCTCCTCTGTCAGTAGGAGTGAGTCGGTCAGGGAGTAGTAATGTTGGATCAGTTCCCCTCCTCTGTCAGTAGGAGTGAGTCGGTCAGGGAGTAGTAATGTTGGATCATTCCCCCTCCTCTGTCAGTAGGAGTGAGTCGGTCAGGGAGTAGTAATGTTGGATCATTTCCCCTCCTCTGTCAGTAGGAGTGAGTCGGTCAGGGAGTAGTAATGTTGGATCATTTCCCCTCCTCTGTCAGTAGGAGTGAGTCGGTCGGGGAGTAGTAATGTTGGATCATTTCCCCTCCTCTGTCAGTAGGAGTGAGTCGGTCAGGGAGTAGTAATGTTGGATCATTCTCCCTCCTCTGTCAGTAGGAGTGAGTCGGTCAGGGAGTAGTAATGTTGGATCATTCCCCCTCCTCTGTCAGTAGGAGTGAGTCGGTCGGGGAGTAGTAATGTTGGATCATTCCCCCTCCTCTGTCAGTAGGAGTGAGTCGGTCAGGGAGTAGTAATGTTGGATCATTCCCCCTCCTCTGTCAGTAGGAGTGAGTCGGTCGGGGAGTAGTAATGTTGGATAATTTCCCCTCCTCTGTCAGTAGGAGTGAGTCGGTCAGGGCGTAGTAATGTTGGATCATTTCCCCTCCTCTGTCAGTAGGAGTGAGTCGGTCGGGGAGTAGTAATGTTGGATCATTTCCCCTCCTCTGTCAGTAGGAGTGAGTCGGTCGGGGAGTAGTAATGTTGGATCATTTCCCCTCTGTCAGTAGGAGTGAGTCGGTCAGGGAGTAGTAATGTTGGATCATTTCCCCTCTGTCAGTAGGAGTGAGTCGGTCAGGGAGTAGTAATGTTGGATCATTCTCCCTCCTCTGTCAGTAGGAGTGAGTCGGTCAAGGAGTAGTAATGTTGGATCATTTCCCCTCCTCTGTCAGTAGGAGTGAGTCAGTCGGGGAGTAGTAATGTTGGATCATTTCCCCTCCTCTGTCAGTAGGAGTGAGTCGGTCAGGGAGTAGTAATGTTGGATCATTCCCCCTCCTCTGTCAGTAGGAGTGAGTCGGTCAGGGAGTAGTAATGTTGGATCATTTCCCCTCCTCTGTCAGTAGGAGTGAGTCGGTCAGGGAGTAGTAATGTTGGATCATTCCCCCTCCTCTGTCAGTAGGAGTGAGTCGGTCAGGGAGTAGTAATGTTGGATCATTCCCCCTCCTCTGTCAGTAGGAGTGAGTCGGTCAGGGAGTAGTAATGTTGGATCATTCCCCCTCCTCTGTCAGTAGGAGTGAGTCGGTCAGGGAGTAGTAATGTTGGATCATTTCCCTCCTCTGTCAGTAGGAGTGAGTCGGTCAGGGAGTAGTAATGTTGGATCATTCCCCCTCCTCTGTCAGTAGGAGTGAGTCGGTCAGGGAGTAGTAATGTTGGATCATTCCCCCTCCTCTGTCAGTAGGAGTGAGTCGGTCAGGGAGTAGTAATGTTGGATCATTCCCCCTCCTCTGTCAGTAGGAGTGAGTCGGTCAGGGAGTAGTAATGTTGGATCAGTTCCCCTCCTCTGTCAGTAGGAGTGAGTCGGTCAGGGAGTAGTAATGTTGGATCATTCCCCCTCCTCTGTCAGTAGGAGTGAGTCGGTCAGGGAGTAGTAATGTTGGATCATTTCCCCTCCTCTGTCAGTAGGAGTGAGTCGGTCAGGGAGTAGTAATGTTGGATCATTCTCCCTCCTCTGTCAGTAGGAGTGAGTCGGTCAGGGAGTAGTAATGTTGGATCATTCCCCCTCCTCTGTCAGTAGGAGTGAGTCGGTCAGGGAGTAGTAATGTTGGATCATTTCCCCTCTGTCAGTAGGAGTGAGTCGGTCAAGGAGTAGTAATGTTGGATCATTCCCCCTCCTCTGTCAGTAGGAGTGAGTCGGTCAGGGAGTAGTAATGTTGGATCATTTCCCCTCCTCTGTCAGTAGGAGTGAGTCGGTCAGGGAGTAGTAATGTTGGATCATTCTCCCTCCTCTGTCAGTAGGAGTGAGTCGGTCGGGGAGTAGTAATGTTGGATCATTCCCCCTCCTCTGTCAGTAGGAGTGAGTCGGTCAGGGAGTAGTAATGTTGGATCATTCCCCCTCCTCTGTCAGTAGGAGTGAGTCGGTCAGGGAGTAGTAATGTTGGATCATTCCCCCTCCTCTGTCAGTAGGAGTGAGTCGGTCAGGGAGTAGTAATGTTGGATCATTCCCCCTCCTCTGTCAGTAGGAGTGAGTCGGTCAGGGAGTAGTAATGTTGGATCATTCCCCCTCCTCTGTCAGTAGGAGTGAGTCGGTCGGGGAGTAGTAATGTTGGATCATTTCCCCTCCTCTGTCAGTAGGAGTGAGTCGGTCGGGGAGTAGTAATGTTGGATCATTCCCCCTCCTCTGTCAGTAGGAGTGAGTCGGTCAGGGAGTAGTAATGTTGGATCATTTCCCCTCCTCTGTCAGTAGGAGTGAGTCGGTCAGGGAGTAGTAATGTTGGATCATTTCCCCTCCTCTGTCAGTAGGAGTGAGTCGGTCAGGGAGTAGTAATGTTGGATCATTCCCCCTCCTCTGTCAGTAGGAGTGAGTCGGTCAGGGAGTAGTAATGTTGGATCATTCCCCCTCCTCTGTCAGTAGGAGTGAGTCGGTCAGGGAGTAGTAATGTTGGATCATTTCCCCTCCTCTGTCAGTAGGAGTGAGTCGGTCAGGGAGTAGTAATGTTGGATCAGTTCCCCTCCTCTGTCAGTAGGAGTGAGTCGGTCAGGGAGTAGTAATGTTGGATCATTCCCCCTCCTCTGTCAGTAGGAGTGAGTCGGTCAGGGAGTAGTAATGTTGGATCATTCTCCCTCCTCTGTCAGTAGGAGTGAGTCGGTCGGGGAGTAGTAATGTTGGATCATTCCCCCTCCTCTGTCAGTAGGAGTGAGTCGGTCGGGGAGTAGTAATGTTGGATCATTCTCCCTCCTCTGTCAGTAGGAGTGAGTCGGTCAGGGAGTAGTAATGTTGGATCATTTCCCCTCCTCTGTCAGTAGGAGTGAGTCGGTCGGGGAGTAGTAATGTTGGATCATTCCCCCTCCTCTGTCAGTAGGAGTGAGTCGGTCAGGGAGTAGTAATGTTGGATCAGTTCCCCTCCTCTGTCAGTAGGAGTGAGTCGGTCAGGGAGTAGTAATGTTGGATCATTCCCCCTCCTCTGTCAGTAGGAGTGAGTCGGTCAGGGAGTAGTAATGTTGGATCATTTCCCCTCCTCTGTCAGTAGGAGTGAGTCGGTCAGGGAGTAGTAATGTTGGATCATTTCCCCTCCTCTGTCAGTAGGAGTGAGTCGGTCAGGGAGTAGTAATGTTGGATCATTTCCCCTCCTCTGTCAGTAGGAGTGAGTCGGTCGGGGAGTAGTAATGTTGCCAAGGGGAAGAACAGAGAACTGATGTGGGGAGTCACAGCTGGATGGAATTGATGTTGGATGGAAGACATGTTTCCCCACTCGTCTAGAGAACAGACACACGTGTGTGTGTGTTTGTGCGTGCGTGTGTGTCGCCCATATCAGTTAGCTGACTGTGAATTCACATACACACAGGCACACACACACACACACACACACACGCACACGCGCACATAGTTGGCAGTGGAAATAGCCACGGCACAAAATGAAATGTGGTCATAGTATTGATCTATTGATGCAGTCCTTTAGAAGCCTCCAGACTGAGCAGAATCAACTCAGAGTGTGTGTGGGGAGACATATTGTCATTACTGGAAAATACATCAATGTATCCCCATTCTCCCAAACCCAAATGATCTCTCTCCAGCCAAGCTCTCAGGCTGTCCCAAATGGCACCCTATTCCCTTTATAGTGCACTACTTTAGACCAGAGCCCTATAGAACCCTATTCCCTATATAGTGCACTACTTTAGACCAGAGCCCTATAGAACCCTATTCCCTATATAGTGCACTACTTTAGACCAGGGCCCTGGATATTTGGTACACAGGCTTTAATTCCTGAATGTTTCTACTAGACTAGAATATGAGCTTCACATTTCTTGTACAAGAGTTGAATCAATATAATTATTTTAATCTCACAAAGACATGGCGGTTGGAACCAAAAAAATCTCTAATTTGGTCTCCGGTCTAATGTCCATTGCTCGTGGTTCTTGGACAACAGCAAGTCTCTTCTTATTATTGGTGTCCTTTAGTAGTGGTTTCTTTGCAGCAATTCAACCATGAAGGTCTGATTCACTCAGTCTCCTCTAAACAGTTGAGATGTGTCTGTTACTTGAACTCTGTGAAGCTTTTATTTTGGGCTGCAATTTCTGAGGGGCAGTTAAAACTCTAATGAACTTATCCTCAGCAGCAGAGGGAACTCTAATGAACTTATCCTCTGCAGCAGAGGGAACTCTACTGAACTTATCCTCTGCAGCAGAGGGAACTCTACTGAACTTATCCTCTGCTGCAGAGGGAACTCTACTGAACTTATCCTCTGCAGCAGAGGGAACTCTAATGAACTTATCCTCAGCAGCAGAGGGAACTCTAATGAACTTATCCTCTGCAGCAGAGGGAACTCTACTGAACTTATCCTCTGCAGCAGAGGGAACTCTACTGAACTTATCCTCTGCTGCAGAGGGAACTCTACTGAACTTATCCTCTGCAGCAGAGGGAACTCTAATGAACTTATCCTCTGCAGCAGAGGGAACTCTAATGAACTTATCCTCTGCAGCAGAGGGAACTCTACTGAACTTATCCTCTGCTGCAGAGGGAACTCTACTGAACTTATCCTCTGCAGCAGAGGGAACTCTAATGAACTTATCCTCTGCAGCAGAGGGAACTCTACTGAACTTATCCTCTGCTGCAGAGGGAACTCTAATAAACTTATCCTCTGCAGCAGAGGGAACTCTAATGAACTTATCCTCTGTAGCAGAGGGAACTCTAATGAACTTATCCTCTGCAGCAGAGGGAACTCTAATGGACTTATCCTCTGCAGCAGAGGGAACTCTAATGAACTTATCCTCTGTAGCAGAGGGAACTCTAATGAACTTATCCTCTGCAGCAGAGGGAACTCTAATGGACTTATCCTCTGCAGCAGAGGGAACTCTGTCACATTCTGACCTTTATTTCCTTTGTATTGTATTTATTTAGTATGGTCAGGGCGTGAGTTGGGTGGGCAGTCTATGTTTGTTTTTCTATGATTTGGGTATTTCTATGTTTCGGCCTAGTATGGTTCTCAATCAGAGGCAGGTGTCATTAGTTGTCTCTGATTGAGAATCATACTTAGGTAGCCTGGGTTTCACTGTGTGTTTGTGGGTGATTGTTCCTGTCTTTGTACCAGATAGGGCTGTTTTGAGTTCTCACGTTTCTTGTTTTCGTTAGTTTATTCATGTGTAGTGTTTTCATTAAAAAACCATGAATAACCACCACGCTGCGTTTTGGTCCACCTCTCCTTCAACTAAAGAGAACCGTTACAAACTCTACTGAACTTTTCCTCTGCGGCAGAGGTAACTCTGGGTCTTCCTTTCCTGTGGTGGTCCTCATGAGAGACAGTTTCATCATAGAGCTTGATGTTTTGCGACTGCACTTGAAGAAACTTTCAAAGTTCTTGAAATGTTCCGTATTGACTGACCTTCATGTCTTATAGTATTGATGGACTGACCTTCATGTCTTATAGTAATGATGGACTGACCTTCATGTCTTATAGTAATGATGGACTGTCCTTCATGTCTTATAGTAATGATGGACTGACCTTCATGTCTTAAAGTAATGATGGACTGTCCTTCATGTCTTATAGTAATGATGGACTGACCTTCATGTCTTAAAGTAATGATGGACTGACCTTCATGTCTTAAAGTAATGATGGACTGACCTTCATGTCTTATAGTAATGATGGACTGACCTTCATGTCTTAAAGTAATGATGGACTGACCTTCATGTCTTATAGTAATGATGGACTGACCTTCATGTCTTATAGTAATGATGGACTGACCTTCATGTCTTAAAGTAATGATGGACTGACCTTCATGTCTTATAGTAATGATGGACTGACCTTCATGTCTTATAGTAATGATGGACTGACCTTCATGTCTTATAGTAATGATGGACTGACCTTCATGTCTTAAAATAATGATGGACTGTCGTTTCTCTTCATGTCTTAAAGTAATGATGGACTGTCGTTTCTCTTCATGTGTTATAGTAATGATGGACTGTCGTTTCTCTTTGCTTATTTGAGCTGTTCTTGCCACAATATGGACTTGGTCTTTAACCAAATAAGTCTATCTTCTCTATACCACCCCTACCTTGTCACAACACAACTGATTGGCTCAAAACGCATTAAGAATTACACAAATTAACTTTTAACAAGGCACACCTGTTAATTAAAACACATTCCAGGTGACTACCTCATGAAGCTGGTTGAGAGAATGCCATGAGTGTGCAAAAGCTGTTATCAAGGCCAAGGCTGGCTACTTTGATGAATCTCAAATGTAAAATATATGATGACTTAACACTGCTTTTTTTAAAACACTACATGATTCCTAACCATTTAATAGTGTTGATGTCTTCACTATTCAGTGTATAAAATAGTGCAAAAATAAAGACAAATGAGTGGGTGTGTCCCAAACTTTTGACTGATGTCATTTGGAACGCATATTTAAAGTGTCACCTTTCATTGGATCTGACAAGAACAAGATGTATCCTATGTGTTTCCTAACTCAATGTTGTCTCATTTCCCTCGCGCTATTCCATACGAGCCCGAGGCAAATACAATTAGGATGTTTACACACGGGGGCAAATGTATTATTGTGGTAGAGCCGGACGGACCTGGCATGTGAATGAGACCGGTGTCGTCAGACGGTCTGTAACACTCGATTGGACAATCTGAGGTCATGTGAATGAGACCGGTGTCGTCAGACTGTCTGTAACACTCGATTGGACAATCTCAGGTCATGTGACTGAGGCTGGTGTCGTCAGACTGTCTGCTGTAACGTAACACTCGATTGGACAATCTGAGGTCATGTGAATGAGACCGGTGTCGTCAGACTGTCTGTAACACTCGATTGGACAATCTCAGGTCATGTGACTGAGACTGGTGTCGTCAGACGGTCTGTAACACTCGATTGGACAATCTCAGGTCATGTGACTGAGACTGGTGTCGTCAGACTGTATGCTGTAACGTAATCCTCGATTGGACAATCTGAGGTCATGTGACTGAGACTGGTGTCGTCAGACTGTCTGCTGTAACGTAACACTCGATTGGACAATCTGAGGTCATGTGACTGAGACTGGTGTCGTCAGACTGTCTGCTGTAACGTAACACTCTATTGGACAATCTGAGGTCATGTGACTGAGACTGGTGTCGTCAGACTGTCTGCTGTAACGTAACACTCTATTGGACAATCTGAGGTCATTTGACTGAGACTGGTGTCGTCAGACTGTCTGCTGTAACGTAACACTCTATTGGACAATCTGAGGTCATGTGACTGAGACTGGTGTCGTCAGACTGTCTGCTGTAACGTAACACTCTATTGGACAATCTGAGGTCATGTGACTGAGACTGGTGTCGTCAGACTGTCTGCTGTAACGTAACACTCGATTGGACAATCTGAGGTCATTTGACTGAGAACGTGGTTGGAATATATTTCCCCAAATACCTTTCTCTCTCTCTCTGTGTGTGTGTGTGTGTGTGTGTGTGTGTGTGTGTGTGTGTGTGTGTGTGTGTGTGTGTGTGTGTGTGTGTGTGTGTGTGTGTGTATCAATGGAGAAAGGTGATATCAGCATCCAGCTAGAGGTACACTCTTAGAACCAAGGGTTCCAAAAGGGTTCTTAGGCTGTCCCTTGTTCGTTCCCAGTAGAGCCCTTGTTGGTTCCAAGTAGAACCCTTGTTGGTTCCAAGTAGAACCCTTGTTGGTTCCAAGTAGAACCCTTGTTGGTGCCAGGTAGAATCCTTGTTTGTTCTAGGTGGAACCCATGTTGGTTCCAGGTGGAACCCATGTTGGTTCCAGGTAGAACCCTTGTTGGTTCCAGGTAGAACCATTGTTGGTTCCATGTTGAACCAGGTAGAACCCTTGTTGGTTCCATGTAAAACCCTTGTTGGTTCCAGTTAGAACCCTTGTTGATTCCATGTAGAACCAGGTAGAACCCTTGTTGGTTCCAAGTAGAACCCTTGTTGGTTCCAGGTAGAACCCTTCCTGGTTCCAGGTAGAACCCGTGTTGGTTCCAGGTAGAACCCGAGTTGGTTCCAGGAAGAACCCTTGTTGGGTCCAGGTAGAACCCTTGTTGGTTCCAGGTAGAACCCTTGTTGGTTCCAGGTAGAACCATTGTTGGTTCCATGTTGAACCAGGTAGAACCCTTGTTGGTTCCATGTAAAACCCTTGTTGGTTCCAGTTAGAACCCTTGTTGGTTCCATGTAGAACCAGGTAGAACCCTTGTTGGTTCCAGGTAGAACCCTTGTTGGGTCCAGGTAGAACCCTTGTTGGGTCCAGGTAGAACCCGTGTTGGGTCCAGGTAGAACCCTTGTTGGGTCCAGGTAGAACCCGTGTTGGGTCCAGGTAGAACCCTTGTTGGATCCAGGTAGAACCCGTGTTGGGTCCAGGTAGAACCCTTGTTGGGTCCAGGTAGAACCAGGTAGAACCCTTGTTTGTTCCAGGTAGAACCCTTGTTGGGTCCAGGTAGAACCTGTGTTGGGTCCAGGTAGAACCTGTGTTGGGTCCAGGTAGAACCCTTGTTGGGTCCAGGTAGAACCCGTGTTGGGTCCAGGTAGAACCCTTGTTGGGTCCAGGTAGAACCAGGTAGAACCCGTGCTGGTTCCAGGTAGAACCCTTGTTGGGTCCAGGTAGAACCCTTGTTGGGTCCAGGTAGAACCCTTGTTGGGTCCTGCAGGTTCATTGAGAACAGCACAGTACCTTATATTCTATACAGTGTGCTACTGTTGACCAGGACTCATAGAGAATATCCTCTATACAGTGTGCTACTGTTGACCAGGACTCATAGAGAATATCCTCTATACAGTGTGCTACTGTTGACCAGGACTCATAGAGAATATCCTCTATACAGTGTGTTACTATTAACCAGAACTCATAGAGAATATCCTCTATACAGTGTGCTACTGTTGACCAGAACTCATAGAGAATATCCTCTATACAGTGTGCTACTGTTGACCAGGACTCATAGAGAATATCCTCTATACAGTGTGCTACTGTTGACCAGGACTCATAGAGAATATCTTCTATACAGTGTGCTACTGTTAACCAGGACTCATAGAGAATATCTGCTATACAGTGTGCTACTGTTGACCAGGACTCATAGAGAATATCCTCTATACAGTGTGCTACTGTTGACCAGGACTCATAGAGAATATCCTCTATACAGTGTGCTACTGTTGACCAGGACTCATAGAGAATATCCTCTATACAGTGTGCTACTGTTAACCAGGACTCATAGAGAATATCCTCTATACAGTGTGCTACTGTTGACCAGGACTCATAGAGAATATCCTCTATACAGTGTGCTACTGTTGACCAGGACTCATAGAGAATATCTTCTATACAGTGTGCTACTGTTGACCAGGACTCATAGAGAATATCCTCTATACAGTGTGCTACTGTTGACCAGGACTCATAGAGAATATCTTCTATACAGTCAGTATCTGGTGTGACCATCATTTACCTCATGAAAACCAGTCAGTATCTGGTGTGACCATCATTTACCTCATGAAAACCAGTCAGTATCTGGTGTGACCACCATTTACCTCATGAAAACCAGTCAGTATCTGGTGTGACCATCATTTACCTCATGAAAACCAGTCAGTATCTGGTGTGACCACCATTTACCTCATGAAAACCAGTCAGTGTCTGGTGTGACCACCATTTACCTCATGAAAACCAGTCAGTATCTGGTGTGACCCCCATTTACCTCATGAAAACCAGTCAGTATCTGGTGTGACCACCATTTACCTCATGAAAACCAGTCAGTATCTGGTGTGACCACCATTTACCTCATGAAAACCAGTCAGTATCTGGTGTGACCCCCATTTACCTCATGCAGCGTGACACATCTCCTTCACACAGAGTTGATCAGGCTGTTGATTGTGGCCTGTTGGAACGTTGTCCCACTCCTCTTTAATGACTGTGTGAAGTCGCTGGATAATGGTGGGAACTGGAACACTCTGTCATACACGTCGATCCAGAGCATTCCAAACATGCTCAATGGGTGACATGTCTGGTGAGTATGCAGGCCATGGAAGAACTGGGACATTTTCAGTTTCCAGGAATTGTGTACAGATCCTAGTGACATGGGGCCGTGCATTATCATGCTGAGACATGAGGTGATGGCGGCGGATGAATGGCACGACAACGGGGCCTCAGGATCTCGCCACGGTATCTCTGTGTGCATTCAAATTGACGTTGACATCAGCAAACCGCTCACCCACACATGACGCCATACACATGATCTGAGGCCAGTTGGACGTTTTGCCAAATTCTCTAAAAGGACGTTGGGAGGTGACTTATGGTGGGAGGTGACTTATGGTGGGAGGTGACTTATGGTGGGAGGTGACTTATGGTGGGAGGTGACTTATGGTTGGAGGTGACTTATGGTTGGAGGTGACTTATGGTTGGAGGTGACTTATGGTTGGAGAGGACTTATGGTTGGAGAGGACTTATGGTTGGAGGTGACTTATGGTGGGAGGTGACTTATGGTTGGAGGTGACTTATGGTTGGAGGTGACTTATGGTAGATAAATGCACATTAAATCCTCTGGCAACAGCTCTGGTGGACATTCCTGCAGTCGACATGCCTCTTGCAACGCTCCCTCAACACTCGAGACATCTGTGGCATTGTGTTGTGTGACAAAACTGCACATTTTTTTTAGAGAGAGTGGCCTTTTATTGTCTCCCAGCACAAGGTGCACCTGTGTAATGATCTCGCCGTCAGCTTCAGGACGTTGCCACATCTGTCAGGTGGATGGATTACTCACTAACAGGGATGGAAAACATCAGTTTGTTTTGTATATGTGCGTATGAAACATTTCTGGGATGTTTTTATTTCAGCTCGTGAAACATGGAACCAAAAGACTTTACATGTTGTGTTTATATTCTGTATTCAGTGTAAAGACGCAGCTCATCAGTATAAGTGCATACGGCCTTGGGCCTATTGGGAATAGTGGGTGCTTTGTAGCAGGATCTGTAGCGAATGCTGTCAAATATAGTAAATCGACACGCCACGTAAATATACTAATGAGTGGAATTACAGTTTCGTTTCCATGTATCTCATATAGTCATCAGAATCTCCGAGTTAGTTCTCAGGGATCTGAGGAAATAATCGTCCGATTGTTTGTTTTAGAATCCTTGTGACAGGCTGGTGGTTCCTCACGTACTGCAGTCTGAGGGGGAAATTACACGGTTCAGACCACATGATGTTTACATCTACTAAATGTCTTACAATCACTCTTCCCTTGTTCCTTTTACTCGCGGAGGTCAACCGCTAGTTATATTCATCTCTGAAATGATCAGGGGGCCGAGTTATCAAGGAGGCGCACAACACTAGGTCTTTTGTATTGCGCAGCCTTGTGACAGACGTGATGGGTTTTCTCACACATACAGTAGTAGCCTGAGGGATCCGATGGAATGAAACAGCCAACTGTCTGACTGGAGTAGACAGGCAGTATGTGTCATGATGTGCTTTTCGGGCTCAATGGTTGGCTGAGGGTGACGTGGGAGGAGACCGGGAGGTATTCCAGTGACACATTAAGATTCTAGAATCTGCAACCCTTCTAGAACACACATAGAGAGACCTACAGTGGCCCGGAGGGTCAAACTGTTCTGGCCCACTATAGAGACCTGCTTTTAGATAGTTTCTACTTTACATTTCTACTTCAGTTTTTTTTTAAAGTTTTCTTTAGTCTGCTTCGTATCAAGCCCAGGTGAGAGCCGTTTGCAACCCAAAATGACTCCCTGTTGCCAAGTGCACTACTTTTGACCAGGGAATAGAATTGTATTTGTGACACAACCTATGATTTCCATGAAAAGATCAAGGTCAATACAATGATCTGAAACTACTGTAGCTGCTTTCAGAGACACCGTGTGCTGCATTCCCCAAGGTGACTGGCTTTGATCCAAAATTACTAGCAGCAACCCTCCCTGATCTCAATGTGGTTTGTTCCCAAGTGTTTGTCCCTCCCTCCCAGTTCTCCGCTCTGTCTCTGTCTCTGTCTCTGAAACAGAGGCTGG
>NC_048571.1:34679614-34684614 GCF_013265735.2 Oncorhynchus mykiss
TACAACACCCCCTAGACATACAACAACCCCTAGACAATACAAAACCCCCTAGACAATAGAAAGACGAAACCAACCGTCACACCCTGACCGAACCAAAATAATAAAGAAAAACAAAGATAACTAAGGCCAGGGCGTGACAGACTTTTTAAAATGTAGATGTTGCCGAGTTCTGGATGATTTGCTTAAAGGCTATGCATGGAAACAAGGATATATACTAAATGTGTTTATGTTAATTAACGGTCAATTACCAACATAACGGCAGTTTGTTTGCTTGACAATCACCGGCTGACAAAACATTTCATGACCATGTCGTGGAAATTTCCTGTATTTACCAAATCATGAGAGCAAACCACACACAAGTCAGAGTTATCACAAAGTCCATCTTTAATTATATGAGCTCCATCACAACCCCGTGACTCTCAGATCAATTCAGTAAATGAATTCAATGAATTCAATAAATGAATTCTCTGAGAGTCCCTTACACATTGCAACTGAGATCCTTTATAGCAAAGACACACATAGCCAGACAGCATTGGCCATAAATTATCGTTCTGTTTGGTCTCCTAAACTATGTTCTTTTCTCAAACTCAGAACCTTCACATCAACAGGCATATATCAAATCCGTCCTATCTTGACAAGATCACAGAGACACATTGACTGGCACACAGACATTGTGGAGCCAAGAGATACACGCTTGACCTCTCCCCTCTCTCTGGCCCAAGCAACTTAGTCTTGACAGAGAACAGATACTGCAACCTCGCCACAGTATTATACAAAAATAACATTCTGATGAGAAATAACTTACAAACATATGATGAATATAAAACATCTTACCTATGTTACCAACTAATTCTGATTATCCCCCAACAACCACAACAGCCCTACGAGCACCACAATGCCCCGTTCCACTCATTCTCTACCCCCCCGGCGGTTTTTCCAGCACACAGCTATGACCTACTACAGCGGCCATGTTTTTTTGTATTGTACTTCAAACGATGTGCAGGCAGGTTGTTTTAGGATTCAAACCCTCTCGAACAGCCTCATTAATACTGTTAGAGGAGGTGGGTTTCCACACTGATGTGATTTGTACCCTTGTACAAGGTAACGTATTGGATCGTTCACAGACTATAGTGATGCATTATCCGTAACTTCATACCTTGTACAAGGTAAAGTATTGGATCGTTCAGAGACCGTAGTGATGCATTATCCGTAACTTCATACCTTGTACAAGGTAACGTATTGGATCGTTCACAGACTATAGTGATGCATTATCCGTAACTTCATACCTTGTACAAGGTAAAGTATTGGATCGTTCAGAGACCGTAGTGATGCATTATCCCGTACCTTCATAGTGATGCATTATCCGTACCTTCATAGTGATGCATTATCCGTACCTTCATAGTGATGCATTATCCCGTACCTTCATAGTGATGCATTATCCCATACCTTCATAATGATGCATTATCCCGTACCTTCATAGTGATGCATTATCCCGTACCTTCATAGTGATGCATTAGCCGTACCTTCATAGTGATGCATTATCCCGTACCTTCATAGTGATGCATTATCCCATACCTTCATAGTGATGCATTATCCGTACCTTCATAGTGGTGCATTATCCGTACCTTCATAGTGATGCATTATCCCATACCTTCATAGTGATGCATTATCCCGTACCTTCATAGTGATGCATTATCCCGTACCTTCATAGTGATGCATTATCCATACCTTCATAGTGATGCAGAGACTTGGTCAGTAGGCAGTCAGAAGGAGGTCAGTAGGTGGTTAGTAGGTGGTCAGTAGGTGGTCAGTAGGTGGCCAGTAGGAGGTCAGTAGGTGGTCAGTAGGTGGTCAGTAGGAGGTCAGTAGGTGGCCAGTAGGAGGTCAATAGTTGGTCAGTAGGTGGTCAGTAGGAGGTCAGTAGCTCAGATATATTCTTGGTCAGTAGGAGGTCAGTAGGTGATCAGTAGGTGGTCAGAAGGAGGTCAGTAGGTGGTCAGTAGGAAGTCAATAGGAGGTCAGTAGGAAGTCAGTAGGTGATCAGTAGCTCAGATAGATTAATGGTCAGTAGGTGGTCAGTAGCTCAGATAGATTATTGGTCAGTAGGAGGTCAGTAGGTGGTCAGTAGGTGATCAGTAGTTCAGATAGATTATTGGTCAGTAGGTGGTCAGTAGGTGGTCAGTAGGAGGTCAGTAGGAGGTCAGTAGGTTGTCAGGTGATCAGTAGTTCAGATAGATTAATGGTCAGTAGGTGGTCAGTAGGTGATCAGTAGTTCAGATAGATTAATGGTCAGTAGGAGGTCAGTAAGAGGTCAGTAGGGGGTCAGTAGGAGGTCAGTAGGTGATCAGTAGCTCAGATAGATTATTGGTCAGTAGGTGGTCAGTAGGTGGTCAGTAGGTGGTCAGTAGGAGGTCAGTAGGTGGTCAGTAGGAGGTCAGTAGCTCAGATAGATTAATGGTCAGTAGGAGGTCAGTAGGTGGTCAGTAGGAGGTCAGTAGGTGGTCAGTAGGAGGTTAGTAGGTGGTCAGTAGGAGGTCAGTAGCTCAGATAGATTAATGGTCAGTAGGTGGTCAGTAGGAGGTCAGTAGGTGGTCAGTAGGAGGTCAGTAGCTCAGATAGATTAATGGTCAGTAGGAGGTCAGTAGGAGGTCAGTAGGTGGTCAGTAGGTGATCAGTAGTTCAGATAGATTAATGGTCAGTAAGAGGTCAGTAGGAGGTCAGTAGGTGGTCAGTAGGAGGTCAGTTGGTGATCAGTAAGTGGTCAGTAGGAGGTCAGTAGGGGGTCAGTAGGAGGTCAGTAGGTGATCAGTAGCTCAGATAGATTAATGGACAGTAGGAGGTCAGTAGGAGGTCAGTAGGTGATCAGTAGCTCAGACAGATTATTGGTCAGTAGGAGGTCAGTAGGAGGTCAGTAGGTGATCAGTAGCTCAGACAGATTAATGGTCAGTAGGTGATCTGTAGCTCAGACAGATTATTGGTCAGTAGGAGGTCAGTAGGAGGTCAGTAGGAGGTCAGTAGGTGGTCAGTAGCTCAGACAGATAGAGCCCCTGTCTACATTCCAGATTTCTATAACTGTTATCTTCATATTGACGTGAGCTCAGAACAACGTGTGTTTCAAACATGGTCCTGTTTTATCAACTGCTGTGCTGATCTACGGACAGGTCATGACCTCTGTCGACCATAACATGTAGCCTTGGAGTTATGCAACAATATGACACATTTACAATAGGCCTAAATCTAAAATATAAATACATACAACCAAAGTACATACTGTGTCTTCAGAAAGCATCTACTAAACACCCCCTGACTTGTTCCAAGTGTTGTGTTACAGCCTCAATTCAAAATGAATTAACTAGATTGGTATTCTCACCATCTACACCAAATAGAATCAGGTGTGGCAACACTGGGCTTGATGAACAGCTGAGGTATTGATGAACAGCTGACCTGGTAGAATCAGGTGTGGTAACACTGGGCTTGATGAACAGCTGACTGGTAGAATCAGGTGTGGTAACACTGGGCTTGATGAACAGCTGACTGGTAGAATCAGGTGTGGTAACACTGGGCTTGATGAACAGCTGACTGGTAGAATCAGGTGTGGTAACAGTGGGCTTGATGAACAGCTGACTGGTAGAATCAGGTGTGGTAACAGTGGGCTTGATGAACAGCTGACTGGTAGAATCAGGTGTGGTAACACTGGGCTTGATGAACAGCTGACTGGTAGAATCAGGTGTGGTAACACTGGGCTTGATGAACAGCTGACTGGTAGAATCAGGTGTGGTAACACTGGGCTTGATGAACAGCTGACTGGTAGAATCAGGTGTGGTAACAGTGGGCTTGATGAACAGCTGACTGGTAGAATCAGGTGTGGTAACAGTGGGCTTGATGAACAGCTGACTGGTAGAATCAGGTGTGGTAACACTGGGCTTGATGAACAGCTGACTGGTAGAATCAGGTGTGGTAACACTGGGCTTGATGAACAGCTGACTGGTAGAATCAGGTGTGGTAACACTGGGCTTGATGAACAGCTGACTGGTAGAATCAGGTGTGGTAACACTGGGCTTGATGAACAGCTGACCTGGTAGAATCAGGTGTGGTAACACTGGGCTTGATGAACAGCTGACTGGTAGAATCAGGTGTGGTAACACTGGGCTTGATGTGCAGCTGACCTGGTAGAATCAGGTGTGGCAACACTGGGCTTGATGAACAGCTGACTGGTAGAATCAGGTGTGGTAACACTGGGCTTGATGAGCAGCTGACTGGTAGAATCAGGTGTGGTAACACTGGGCTTGATGAACAGCTGACTGGTAGAATCAGGTGTGGTAACACTGGGCTTGATGAACAGCTGACCTGGTAGAATCAGGTGTGGTAACACTGGGCTTGATGAACAGCTGACTGGTAGAATCAGGTGTGGTAACACTGGGCTTGATGTGCAGCTGACCTGGTAGAATCAGGTGTGGTAACACTGGGCTTTATGAACAGCTGAGGTGTCGATGAACAGCTGAGGTCTTGATGAACAGCTGAGGTCTTGATGAACAGCTGAGGTCTTGATGAACAGCTGACTGGTAGAATAATGTGTGGTAACACTGGGCTTGATGAACAGCTGAGGTGTTGATGAACAGCTGAGGTGTTGATGAACCGCTGAGGCGTTGATGAACAGCTGAGGTGTTGATGAACAGCTGAGATCTTGATTAACAGCTGACTGGTAGAATCAAGTGTGGTAAAACTGGGCTTGATGAACAGCTGAGGTGTTGATGAACAGCCGAGGTGTTGATAAACAGCTGAGGTGTTGATGAACAGCTGAGGTCTTGGTGAACAGCTGACTGGTAGAATCAGGTGTGGTAAAATAGCAGACATTCCCACATGTATATATATATATATAAGTCAGTATAAACATGAAAACGGATGAGAGTACTCACAGATTTGGAAGAGAACACACAGTACATTTTAAGTATTGATAGTTTGCAAAGTACAATATGAATTGGTATAAGTCGTTTGTCAGC